>NC_091470.1:245508953-245808953 GCF_036971445.1 Narcine bancroftii | reverse complement strand
AAGGAAATTAGAAAATATTTGGAATGCGTGGATTGGGATGTTGATTTCTGGCAAGGATGTGTTAGGTAAGTGGAAGAGCTTAAAAGGTGAAATTTTGAGAGTACAGAGTTTGTTAGGATTAAAGGTAAAGTAAACAGGCATAAGGAGCCTTGGTATTCGAGGATATTAGGGATCTGGTACAGAAGAGGGAGGCATAAAGCAAGGATAAGAAACACTGAGCAAATGAAATACTCAAGGAGTATAACAATGCAAGAAACAGCTCAAGAAAGAAATCACGAGGAGTCACGTGATGGAGTAGTGGCCGGTCGGGAAAACCAGCCCTCTCCAGGAAAATAGGAAAAGAGTTAGGAAAAAGCAAACCATAACAGAAATAAAGCACAAGAAATAGAAGATAAAGATACAGAGAAGAGAAAGAAAATGACTCCCAAGAAGGAGAAACTAAAAGCAACTGGAAAAAAAGTAGAAAAGTCGCCAGAGAAGATAGAAGAAGGCCTTACCTGCATGAAGGAACAGGACGCTGTGGTGGCGAGGAGCACCCGACCTTCGAGGTTTGTGCCTGCCCTGAGGAATCGCGACCCACCAGCCAGTTCACTACAAAAATGCCTCTCGGAGCCAAACAAAAGTGTGCAATCAAAGGAGAAAGAGGACACCGGCGGGAGGGGGGCTCAGCAGAGGAGCGGGCCGTCACAGAGCAAACAGCTGAGGGATGCCTGACACCAGGGCGTTTAGCTGGATGATGAGGAAGACTGCAGAAGAGAGTGTGACGAAACAGACAAGGGAGAAAGATGGAGGGATGACCGACAAGAAGATCAACATCAAGAAGCACAACAGACGAGCAGACCAGGAGGGGAGGACCAGCAACAAGATGCACAGCAAGAAGAGGCCCGACAAAGAGATACAAGCAGCTCATCAGTAAAAACAGAAGAAACGCAGACACAAAGAGAAGAAGACACAAACACAGACACAGAAGAAGAGGAAGAAGACCTTCACAGAGAAATAGAAGGTAAAACTGATGATAAAGATAAAGTCTTTTTTGAAGAACAAATGAGATCACTAAAAGAATGGTTGTCATTAGAGTTTAATGCAATTAAAAGGAAAATGAAAAGAACAGAAGATAAAATGCAAAGGTTAGAACTGGTAATGACAGAAATAGGGAAAAGAGTAGAGAATGTGGAAGAGCGGGAAATGGCTGTAGAAATGGAAGAGAAAAATTGGAAGAAAGTGACAAAAAAAATTAAAGAGACACAAGAGATGTTATGTCAGAAAATTGATATGTTGGAAAATTATAGTAGGTGAAACAACATAAAAATAGTGGGCCTGAAGGAGGGTGGAGAAGGCACGGACATGAAGGAATTTATAAAAGGATGAATCCTGAAGGTCCTGGGAACAACAGAAATACAGGAAGAAATGGAAATAGAAAGAGCACACAGAGCATTAGCTCTGAAACCACAGGCACATCAAAAACCAAGATCCATCTTAGTAAAATTTTTAAGATACACGACAAGAGAAAATATATTGGAACGGGCAAGGAATAACGTTAGAGAAGATAATAAACCATTGGAATACAAGGGTCAAAAAATATTTACCCAGAACTCTTAAAGAGAAGGAAGAAGTTTAATACAGCAAAATCGATTTTATAGAAAAAAGGTTACAAATTCACATTAAGACATCCAGCCGTGCTTAAAATATTAAAGCCCAGGGAGCAAAACAGACTGTCTCGGATCCAGAGAAAGCGCAAGAATTCGCAGAACATTTGCAGGACAGGAGAAGAGATGCTGAGATGTAACAAGAATGAAGAACGGCGATAAAGTATATATATATATAAAAATATCTATAAAAAGATTTAAAAACAATGTATATGTAAAGAACTAAACAGGGAAAAGAGAAGGGAAGGAAGGGAGTAAGGGGGAAAAAAAGAGAGCTTTGTTATATGTGTTTTAAAAAAAAGTGTTTTCTGGAGAGGTCTGGGTTGAGGGGGAATAACTGTCACTGCAAAATCAGTTGATGCTGCGAACAAGATCGCAATCCAAATAAAAAGGGGAGTTGTGATTGCCCAACAAGGGATATGGGGCAACTCAGAGAGGGGGGGGAACTTTTGGGGTTAAGGTATTAGTGGATGTGGGAATTGCAGAGGTACTTTATGTTTTAAATGTGTTGTCATTCATTAAGTGTAATAAGAGAAAACTAAGAGATTAAAATGGGGAAAAGGGGAATGGAGGTGACGAAGAGGTGGAAAAGAGGTATATGCAAGCTATCAGATGGCCATGCTGAACTATATGACTATAAACATTAATGGAAAACATAACCAAATTAAAAGGAAGAGGCTACTAAATTTATTGAAAAAGGAAAAAATAGATATAACATTTGTGCAGGAAACGCATCTAACTGAAGCGGAACATAACAAATTAAAGAGAGTAGGACACGTAACAGCACCATCTTATAATTCAAAAGTTAGAGGTGTAGCCATACTAGTTAACAAAAATGCACCAATCAAAATAGAGGCGGAAATAATAGATCCGGCAGAGAGGTATGCAATGATAAAGTGTCAGATGTACACAGAATTTTGGAATTTGCTCAATATATTTGCGCCTAACAAGGAGGATCAAAAGTTTATGCAGGATTTTTTTTGAAGATTGCAGACACACAAGGAAATATATTGATAGGAGGGGATTTTAACCAATTCGGACCCAATGTTTGATAAAATGGGACAAAAGACAAGTAAAAAGAATAAAGTAGCCAAATTAATGGTTAAATCAATGCAGGAAATGAAACGTATGGATATATAGAGGAGGCAACACCCAAGAGAGAAGGAATTTTCACATTATTCGAGTAGGCACAAAACTTACTCAAGTATTTATATGTTTTTGCTGTTATCCCATATTCAAGTGAGAGTTAGGAAAACTGAGTATAAAGCTAGACTACTATAATATCATTCACCCCTATTATTAGCAATAGAACTGGAGGACATCCCACCAAGAACATATAGATGGAGGTTGAACTCCATGCTACTTAAACAACAGGAATTTAGGGAGTTTATTGAACGCCAAATTAAAACATATTTTGAAATAAACACAGGATCAGTGAAAGACAAATTTATATTATGGGATGCAATAAAAGCTTTCATTAGAGGGCAGATAATAAGTTATGTGACTAAGATGAAAAAGGATTACAATCGGGTAATAGAGCAGTTGGAAAGGGAGATAGTAAGTACAGAAAAGGAATTAGTAAAAAATGATGATATAACGAAAAGGAGAGAATTGGCAGACAAAAAAATTAAATACGAAACATTAAAAACATACAAGGTGGAGAAGAACATAATGAAAACAAAGCAAAAGTATTACGAACTGGGAGAAAAAAAACCATAAAATATTAGCCTGGCAACTTAAAACAGAACAAGCTAAAAGAACGATACTTGCATCAAGGAAAAAGGACAAACAAATTACATATAATCCAACAGAGATTAATGAAAATTTTAAAGAATTTTATGAACAATTGTATGAAACTGAGAATGAGGGGAAAGATGATAAAATAGAGGAATTTTTAGCTAAAATTGAACTGCCAAAATTGCAAGAAGAGGAACACAACAAACTAATAAAACCATTTGAAATAGAGGAAATACAGAATATATTAAAAAAACTGCTGAACATTAAAACACCAGGAGAGGATGGATTTCCAAAAGAATTCTATAAAACATTTTAAGTTATTAATTCCTCCTCTTCAGGAAGTAATGAAGCAGGTAGAAGAAACACAAAACTTGCCAGATTCATGTCAGACAGCAATAATTACAGTAATACCAAAGATGGGGAAGGATCCATTAACATCAGCATCATATAGACCAATATCTCTACTTAACTCAGACTATATTATTAGCAAACAGATTGGCCGATTGTGTACCTAAAATAGTAAAACAAGATCAAACTGGATTTATTAAGAAAAGACGAACAGTGGACAATGTCTGCAAACTTATTAATCTAATCCACGCAGTTCAAGGAAATAAGAAATCAACAGTGGCTGTTGTTCTAGTCTCAGAAAAAGCCTTTGACAGAGTAGAGTGGAATTACTTATTTAAAATATTACAGAAGTTTAATCTACCAGAAAAATATATTAATTGGATTAAAGCATTGTATACTGGACCATTGGCGAAGGTAAAAGTAAATGGATATGTATCGAGTCACTTTAAATTAAGTAGGTCAACTAGACAGGGATGTCCACTATCCCCCTCATTGTTCGCTTCAGCAATAGAACCTTTGGCAGAACTGATAAGAATAGAAAATAAAATAAAAGGGATAAAAATAAAGGAGTATAAAATCAGCTTATTTGCAGATAACATCATAGTATACCTAATAGAACCAGAGGCATCAGTAAAAGAATTACATAAGAAATTGAAGGAATATGGAGAAATATCGGGGTACAAGATCAACGCAAATAAAAGTGAAGTGATGCCAATGAGTAATGCAGATTATACAGAATTTTAAAAAGAATCAACATTTAAATGGCAAGCACAAGCATTCCGATACCTAGGGATCAGATTCGATAATAACTTAAGCCACTTGAACAAACAAAATTATCAGCCACTAATAAAGAAATTGCAGGAAGACTTAGAACATTGGAAAGAATTACTGCTAACATTGATAGGGAGGGTAAATTGCATTAAAATGAACGTGTTCCCAAGGATACAATACTTATTTCAAACATTACCAATTCCTTTAACAGAGAAATTCTTTAAGGAACTAAAGAGAATAATAAGGAAATTCTTGTGGAAAGGGAGGAATCCAAGGGTAGAGTTAGATAAATTAGCAGAGAGGTATAATCAAGGTGATTTGCAATTACCAACTTTTAGAAATTATTATAGAGCCACACAATTAAGGTATTTATCAGATTTTTACCAGACAAGGGAAAAACCAGACTGGACTAAGATAGAACTAGATAAAATAGGGGAAAAGGTACCGGAACATATACTTTATAAGTGGGATGAAAAGCTGGTGCAATATAAAAACTCACCAGTACTGCATCATTTACTTAATACATGGAAGATCATCCACTTAGAAAGGAAAAAAAAAATGAATGATCAAACACCAAAATTACTATCGACTCAAAATCCGCTAATCCTTTTTATAATAGACAACCTTTCCTTTAGAGAATGGGGGAGAAAAGGAATCAAAAGAATAGAAAATTGTTTTTTGGGAAATAATTTATTAACATTTGAAGAGTTGAAGTACAAATATGGAATAACTCATGGTACAATGTTTGCATATCATCAATTGAAAGCTTATTTAAAGGATAAATTGGGAAACAGCTTGAGATTACCTGAAGGAAGCAGCTTTGAATACATGATTACAGACACAATGATAATTAAAAGATTTATAACCAACATGTACATTAAGCTGCAAGATAAGGAAAATGAAACAAACTATAAACCTAAGCAGAAGTAGGAAAAGGATCTAAACAAAAATGATGTATGGGAAAAGTTATGTTCTGGAATTATGAAGAATACAATAAACACAAGGTTATGCATGATACAGTATAATTGGTTACACAGGGTGTATATTACTCCTCAAAAATTAAAAAAATGGGATTCAACATTATCAGATAGATGTTTTCACTGTAAGAAGGAAATGGGAACAACGTTACATGCAACTTGGGCATGTATGAAAGTAAATACGTTTTAGAAGAATTAAATCAGATACTAAATAAAATTACAAAAAATAACATATCAAAAAAATATTTCTTTTAAGTAACATAAGAAGTAGAGAATTAGGCCTCAAATTGGATAAAGTGCAAAAAAAATTCATTATGATAGCCTTAGCGATAGCAAAAAAAATGTACAATGTTAACTTGGAAAATGAAAGAGAGCATGAGTATACAGCAATGGTACATCGAAATGAATAAATGTATTCCATTGGAAAAAATAACATACAATTTAAAAAATAAAGTCACATGGAACATATCAGAGAGAGCTTGCCTACGATCTCCATCCCCTAAAATGAGAATGAAAATGATAAGAAGACAAAACGACAAGATTCAGTGTGTAATAAATAGATGACGCATTTTTCTTGTTTATTTTCCTTTGTGTGAAGATATTGTTTTATGGTTTTATTGTATTGAATATGTTGAATATTTATGTGTTTTGGAGGGGGGTGGGTAGAAGGGTAGGAGGGAAAGGGAGGAAAAAAAAGTTTAAAAAAGGGGAGAAAAGACCACTGTGTAAATTTAATGAGAAACGATTGCACATATTTTGGTTGATATGGTTCATAGTGTGAAAAATAAAAAATATATTTAAAAAAAGAAATCATGAAGGCTTCAAGAAGATATGAGGCTGTTTTGGCAGACAATGTGAAGAAAAATCCAACAGGGCTTTACACATATATTAAGAGCAAGAGGACAGTAAGGGACAAAAATTGGTCTCCCAGAAGATCAGAGTGGTCAGCGATGCATGGAGATGGGGGAGATCTTGAATGGATCAGTACTTACTCAGGAAACTGGGACAGAGTCTCAAGAAGTAAGAAAAACATGCAACCTGTACAGATTAAAGAGGAGGAGGTGCATAAGGGTGGATAAATCCCCAGGGCCTGGAAAGATATTCCCTCAGACCTTGAAGGAGGCTCATGTAGAAATTGCAGAGGCTCTGGCAGAAATATTTAAAATGTCCTGAGGCACAGATGTGGTGCTGGAGGATTGGTGGGTACCTCATGTTGTTCTGTTGTTTAAAAAAATACTCCAAACGTAACCCTGGAAATTATAGACCAGTACGCCTGTCATCAGTAGTAGGCAAGTCATTGGAATGTGTTCTTAGTCATCGGGTATACAAGTATTTCGATAGCCAGGGACCAATGAGGGATAGTCAACATGGTTTTGTGTGGGGTGGGATATGTTTAACCAATCTGACAGAAATTTTCAAGGAGGTTACCAGGAAAGTTGATGAAGGAAAGGATGTAGATGTTGTAAACATGGAGTTTAGTCAGGTATTTGAAAAGGATGGTTAGTCAGAAAGGTTCAGACGCTCAGTATTCATGAGAAGGCAGTCAATTGGATTCAACATTAGCTGCATGGGAGAAGCCAGAGGGTGGTCGTGGATGATTGCTTCTCAGACTGGAGGCTTGTAACTGGTGGGCTGAAAAATGGCAGATGGAATTCAATCCAGACAAGTGTGGAGTGTTGCATTTCGATAGAATAAAGAAAAGATATACATGGCAAATGGTAGGGCACTGAGGAGTGCAGTAGAACAGGGGAATCTGGGAATACAGATACATAATTCCCTGAAAGTGGTCTCACAGGTAGATAGGGTTGTAAAGAGAACTTATAGCATATTGGCCTTCATAAGTCAAAGTATTGAGTATAGGAGTTTTGGATGTTCTGGTAAAATTGTACAAGACATTGTTAAGGCTATATTTGGAGTATTATGTGCAGTTTTTGTCACCTAACTACACAAAAGATATCAATAAGAGAGAAGGAGTGCAGAGAAAATTTACTAGGATGTTGCATGGACTTCAGGAACTGAATTACAGGGAAAGATTAAACAGGTTAGGAGCATAGAAGAATGAGGGAACTTTGATGGAGGTATTTAAAATTATGAGGAGTCTAGTCAGTTAAAATTGGTAGGCTTTTTCCACTGATAGGTGAGATACAAACCAGAGAACATAGATTAAGGCTGAAAGGGTAAAGGTTTAGAGGAAAGATTAGGGGGAACTTCACACACAGAGGTAAAAGTTGCCAGCTGAAGTGGTGAATGCGGGATCAATTTTAATTTTTAATATGAATTTGGACAGGTATATGGATTGGAAGGGTATTGTCAGGATACAGGTCATTGGGACTAGAGAGAATTATAGTTCAGCATGGACTAGAAAGACTGAAGGGCTTGATTCTATGCTATATTGTTCTATGGTTATGTTTGGGCACTGTCTCATTTTGTTTTATTCTTGTTTTTCAGCCTCATAATGGCTTCTTTGACTTTCATTCATACAACTCTATTCCTCATGTTGAAAAAAGGCAACTACAAACTGCAAAGGTGACCAAAAGCTTTAAAGTAAGCCTAGCTCTCTTATACCTGCACCAATGAAGCAATTAAACATATCTGACAACACACAAACACCTGTGAAACCAAATGACCTAAGCATTATGATGCCCTGAAATGAGAGGACTAAGTATAAAAGTGCTGTATTTTCTACATGGTCAAACCAAAATATATACTATAATAGCACTGATTTACCATAGCTTATAAACAAGAATGCACTCACTCATTTCTTTCAACATACCATGAAGTTCACTGTCTTTTATTATTCACTGGACACAACATTGAATTCTTCAACTCCCCAAACACCACCCAGCTAAACTCTTCAGTCCTTCTCATTGGCTCACTGCCACATGGGTGATCCTGACTCTCACACTCCTCCTCCTGCATCTGAAATTCATCACCCACTAACAGATGCTTAATACACCTATGCATGTGCGCTATTACCCCCATGCTTCACATCGCTTACGTCATTAGCAGCAGCTGGCACTGCTCCTGACGAAGGTAAGCACGCAACTGCGATAATACAAATAACCTTGAATAAAATCTGGAATGTGCATTTTAATTACATGTGAATGGTTTGATTATAAATCTAAAACTCTGGCGTAGGGGAAAATAAAGGAAAAAAGTGTCTTGTCCCAAACATTATGGAGGTCACTTGTCAAAAAGAATAACTAAATTTCATAACCCTGTATTTTTCTTTCATCCATTTGCCTGTCTAAGAATCTCTTAAATGCCCCTATTGTTCCACCCTCCACCACCACCCACTGGAAATGCATTCCATGTACCCACAACTCTGTGCAAAGAAAAACTTACTCCGGTATCTCCCCTAAACTTACCACTGTTCACTTTGTACAGATGTCCTCTAGTGCTTGCTACTCAGACCTGGGAAAAAGGTGCTGACTGTCTATCTTATTTGTGCTTCTCATAATCTTGTAGACCTCTTTTAAATGACCTCTCATTCTTCTTTGCTACAAAGAGAAAAGCCTTAGCTCTGCTAAACTTGTCTCATAAGACACATTTTCAACATCCAGGAAAATCTCATCTGGTCCCTCCCCAATAACTTCCACGTCTTTCTTGTAATGAGGTGGCCAGAACTGAACACAATATTCTAAGTGTGGTCTTAACAGAGATTTAGAGAGCTACAACATTACTTCACGACTCCTGGACTCAATCCCTCAATTAATGAAGCCCAACATACTATTGGCCTTCTTAAATGTCCCGTCAGCCTGCAGGTCAACCTTGAGAGATCTATGAATTTGGATCCAAAGGTCCAACATTCTTCCACACTGTTAATTGTCATACCATTAACTATGTACTCTGCCTTCAGGCTTGACAACTAAAATGCATCACCTCACACTTATCTAGATTGAACTCTATCTGCCACTTTTCCACCCAACTCTGCATCCTGTCTATATCCTTTTGTAACCAATGACAGCTTCAACACTGACCACAACACCTCCAACATTCATATCACCTGCAAACTTACCGACCCATCCCTCTACTTCTTTATCTAGATCATTTATAAAAATCACAAAGATTGAGGTCCCAGAACAGATCCTAGCAGAACTCCATTCATCACTGACCTCCGAGCAGATCACTGTCCATCCACTACAACTCTCCACTTTCTACTGGCAAGTCAATTCTGCATCCACACAGCCAAGGTTCCACGAGTCTCCCATGGGAATCCTTGTCAAATGCCTTACTAAAATCCATATACACCACATCTATTGCCCTACCTTCCTAAAAAACTCAATTAGGCTCCTAAGGCATGACACCCCCATCAAAAAACCATGCTGACTATCTCTGAGAAGACTGTTCTTCTTTATATGTTCATAAATCCTGTCCTTAAGCATCCTCTCCAATAGTTTGTACAGCACTGATGCAAGACTAACTAGTCTCTAAGATCCTGGAGATCTCCTCATTACTTTTAAACAAGAGGACCACATTTGCTCTTCTCCAGTCCTCCAGCACCAACCCCTGCACCCAAGGAGGATGCTAAGATAATCGCGAACACCTCTTCCCTTCCCATAACAATATGGGGTATATCTCATCTAGTCCTGAGGACTTATTAATCCTAATGTTTTTAAGAAGATCCAGCACTTTCCCATTCTTAATCTCAACATGGTCCAGCATAAAAGCTTGTTCTTTTCTTATTTCACCTTGACAAAGGTATTTTTCTCTGGTGAATACTGAAGAAAAGTATTCATTTAAGACCTCCCCAATCTCCTCTACCTCCAGGCAAATGTTGCCTCCTTTTCCTTAAGAACTCCTACCTCACTCTCGTCATCCTTCTGTTCTTCACACAAGCATAGAATGCCTTTGGATTTTACATTATCCTACTTGCCAAAGGCTTCTCATGCTCCCTTCTAGCTCTCCTGTCCTTTTTAAAGTTTCTTCCTCTAATGAGCCATTCCTGATTTTGCTTCCTAAATCATGTGTGTGCTTCCTCCTTCCTCTTAACTAGCTGCCTCACCTGTTTTGTCAACCACAGTTCCCTTTTCCTACTTTATTATGTTTGTACATGGGTAAACTCAATAGAACATAGGTATGGTAAAGGTTCCATTATTGTCACGTAATACTACATTTAGAATGTAACATACATGAAAGTCTTTAACTTTTGTCTACCATAAGGCAGACAGAGAGCCATCACTTTGTCCAGCGCCCCTTACATTGCCTCTTTGCAGTAATAAACCACTTTTAACAATGTATGAATAAAAGGATCACTTGGCACAACCATCTGTTGAAGTAAGCTGGGTATGGTCCACTACCCATGACTGATCACCCCAGAAATCAGATGAAGAAATAAGACCAAGTCCTGGGTGATGAATGTAGCACTGCTGATTCTATGCCCAGTATGCCAAAGCAACCTACAGAAGGACACAATGTTTGGACATGATTTTGGTTCCTATTAAAACAGGAGGTTGGTTCCTATCAAAATAGGAGGTTTGGAAATGTCTCTGGAGACACACAGGAGACTGAATCTGAAGCCACAAACAAGTTGCTGGAGGAACTCAGTGGGACAAGCAGCATCAATGGGAAGAATTGTTAATGTTTTAGGCCAGAATCCTTCATCAAGACTTCATTAAAATTATTCAGAAGAATGGTATGATTCACAATGTTTGAAGTTTACCTTGTCACTTATCCCCAGAAAATATGACACAGTTTCATGCTCATTCTTGCAGTAATGTTGTAATTGAAGCAATCAATGGTATTAGTAAATGGCATTTCACAGATGCATGCACAATTATAACAAAAACTGTGATGAAGCTATATCTCAAAGAAACTTACTCGTGCTAAGACTGTAAAGCCAGCATCTGTCAAATGTGAACATCTTGCTACCTCCAAGATCCTGAAAGAAATACAATAGCTCTCATAAATCATTTTTAAAGATGGGAGTTTAATTTTTTTAACCTATATAGTCATCTTTTATTCTTGACGTTAACAAAACTGCAGTAATGTTGAAACTGAAATAGAAGATGAGAGATCATAATTTTATTAGTTGGTCATTTAACTTTGCAAATCAAGAAACTTGTTTTTCGTCAAGGTCAATTTTGCTCATGATGTCAATGTGTTTCAAAACTCCAGTGATTATTAAAGGATATTTGAAGCAAATTTAAAATGGTTTTCATGCACCAAAATTACAGAGTTACTTTCACAAGGTATTATGTGGGTTTACCTCATCCTAAGATACAAATATACTGACCTTCTTACATTTCTTCTTTAGAATAAAATGTGAGGGGAACTGCAATAAGAGTGCTATTGAAGGCAAACTATTTATTTTGGTGGACATGATAGCAAGCAAAAGGAAATTAATATATTTTTACATTTTTAATAAGAAATGCAAAGAAAAGGGAACAAAACTGAAAATACAGTATCATATTGATCAAACAATATAAACTTGGTCCCCCCCTCCACTGCAAGAAGTGAAAAAAATTTAAAATTTAAAAGTATTACATGTAATGTGACAGATTATGTTATATTTTATTATGTATAGATATGTTTTTGGAAGATAGATTGTGGGGTTTGTTAGGTCACAAAAAGATACAAACACTTCAAAACAGATCTCATTTTAAAATGCAAGAATGCAGAAGGTGGTACCTACAAGTCTGCAAAGACAATAGATTCCTGCGCTGAAGATTTTCACAACGAGGTGCAAATGGAAAGGCCCATCTCAGGAAACTGATATGATCTCTCATGAATTGATTTTGGGAGTCAGCAAGCTGTTTTGGTGGAGTGTGCTGTTTTAAGGGAGTCATGTGGTTTTACAAGCAGAGAGACAAACAGGCTTTTCTCTAAGTGTGACACAGTGAGAGAAAAAGAGAGAGATAGAGAGTGAGAGTGCTTGTTTTGACACCCCATTTTGAAGACGGGGTTGTGAGTTCTGAGTTCAGCCTGTTCAAAGCCCTTGTAGTCCATACAAGTGGAGATGGCTGGCTGAATAATGTTTCGCCTGAGATAAGGGAAACAGAAAAGGTTATCATCTGGAAAACCATGATGGAGCAAGTTTCTTTGGCAAGACACTGAAGTGGCTGATTGGAAGGAATTAGTTTGTGTGTGTCCAACAAGCAACAAATCTCTCTGAAAATCGACAAGAACCTTCCTGAGCAGTAACCATTTATCTTTCAAGCACCAAAGCCTGGTGAAGATTCATAAATGTAAAATTCTGTGCAATTCTGTGCAGAATTGCATGATACCGGTGAATTTGGAGGAGTGAGAAGTGAGATTAGACTGTGAATCAAAGAACTTTTCTGAACTTATAAACACATTAATACTCGTGTGCTTAGAATTAGGAGGGGTTAAGTTAGATTAAGTTAATAGTAATAAGTTAAAGTCTGATCATGTTTAAAAGATAATTAAAAGTAACTTTTCTTTAAGTAACATTTGTCTTGGTGAATTTCTATTGCTGCTGGGTTTTGAGGTCCTCTGGGCCCATAACATTAAAAAAACCTAACCTATTCTAAAAATAAGAAAAAAACGAACAAACAAAAACAGCTGAGCAGCGTATCTTGAGGGTTACATATATTTTGTAGTTTTTGATTCCTCCCGTAAATCAAAAAACAAAGGTAAGACTACATCTCATCTGGAAGAGTAAATACATCTAATCACATTAGAAACATTTACATCATATGAAAATAATACATAAAAAGTATCTTCAAATTTCACTTATGATATCTAATTTTTTCTAAACTCAAACAAAACATGAAAAAAAAACACTGAAATACTGTTGGAGGTCTAAAGTCTTTCCATTTGAACAAGTTCGCTCTTCTTGCCAACAATCTAGAGAAGACCACAACCTGTTGAATAGGTACAGAAAAACCCTCCATGTCTGGGTCAATAACCCCAAAAAGAGCAGTTTTTGGATTGGGTCGTACCTCCACCTGGAGCATAGTTGAAAAAATATTAAAAATTTCTTTACAATAATTTTCTAAGGATGAACAAGACCAAAACATGTGTCAATGTAACAATTTCAGATTCACATTGGTCACAAATAGGGTTAATATTAGAAAAAATTCTAGCCAATTTATCTTTGGGCATGTGAACACAATGCACCACTTTGAATTGAATTAATGAATGTCTGGCACATACAAAAGATGTATTTACCAGTTTAAAAATCTTGTCCCATAGCTCCTCAGATAAGGATCTTGCAAGTTCCAACTCCCAAGTATTTTTAATCTTATCGTAAAGTAATGGATATAATTTGAATAATCTATCATAAATAATTCCAATTAATTCTTTGTGAGAAGGATTCAAATGAAAAATATTATCAACTAAATCTGGTGGATATACAAATGGAAAATCCAGTTATATATTTAAGAAATTTCAAATCTGCAAATATCTAAAAAACGAGTATTTAGTAAGTCGTATTTACTTGCAAGCTGTTCAAAAGACATTAAACAATCTTCCTTAAATAAATTTGCAAAAGTAACAATACCTTTAATTTTCCATATAGAGAAAGATTGATCAATTATTGATGGTAATTATGAGAGATAGCACTAGATAAGACAAAGTTTTTTAAATTTAAAAAATTCCTAAATTGGAACCAGATTACGTTTGAATATTGGATTAGATACAATACTATTGATCTCGGAAAAGCTAAATGGAAGAGAGGCACCCAATAAAGTGGTCACTGAATGCTGCTGTATAGATCTCAATCCTAAACCTGTCCATAATGGACGATTCAGTTTATCAGAATAAAAAATCCATAAAGTTAGATGGTGAATAGTTGCAGCCCAATAATAAAATCAGGTAAGGCTATACCTCCATCTTTACTTATTACTTATTCACTTATTCTAATGTTTTTGCTCTTCCAATTAAAGGAAGAAACTTTTGAGTCAATCTTATTAAAAAAGGTTTTGGGATGAAAACTGGAATCGCTAGAAATAAATATAAAAATGTAGATAATATTGTAGCATCTGCTAGGCAATGCTACAGAATAAAAAGACGTCCACGCGGTGCGAGGGTAAACTAGTAACTGACTTTATTATTTGAATTCCCCGCGCTGCACATAAGGGAACACCCACTTCCAGTGATGAGTACACCGGCTTCCGGAATGACGTAAGCGTGTTGTGGTGTCACTCTGGCTGGTGGTGCACCACCCGAAAGCAGGGAATTCTCCTGGGCAACACGTGGTGTCAACTGTGGGACTCTCCTCAGGAGTGAAGGGGAACCGACTGGGGTGGTGATTTGGCCTGTCTAATTTCGCGGTCACTTGGCCGCTACACCATTCCCCCAGAATCGCCACTGCCCGCTGAGGAGGTTACTGTACAGTCTCTGGGTGGTTGGCCTCTGCGCCTGACCTCGGGGTCCGGGGCTGGCAGGTCTGAGTCCAGGCGCACTGCCTTGAGGTGGTCGATTGTGCATTTGTTCTGTCGACCGCCAATGTCCAGTGTAAACACGACATCATCTCTCTGCCACACCTTGAATGGGCCCTTGTAGGAATGTTCCTTGTTGTCCTCTCTGCACAAAGATGTAGTCGGTGGACTGTTGTCTCCGGTGATGTGGCAGGGTGGAGAGCCGTGTCGGAAGAGTGGTGGAGGCGCCTGTTTACCTGTTTGTACCCTCAATTTCTGGAGGACGTCTAAGGCGATGGGTTGTGGGCTGGGGGGGTGGGTGTTGAAGTTAACGTTCCCAAGGATGGTAAGAGGGAAGCCATACATCATCTCGGTGGTCGAGGCTGATAGATCTTCCTTCGGTGCTGTACGGATGACCAAGACGACCCACAGGCCTTGTAGTCGAGCTTTCAGGGCTGCCTTAGGGTGGAGTTGGAAACATTTGACCAGACCATTTGCCTGAGGGTGGTAGGCCGTGGTGTGGTGTAACTGGCTGTCACAGAACCTAGTTAGGTTAGCCCAGAGCGAGGAAGTGAAGTGTGCCCCTCGGTCTGAGGTAATGTGGTTCGGGAATCCGAAACACACGACCCTGGTGGATAAAAAGGCTCTTGCACACGTCTGTGTTGCACGTGGGTCGGGGTATGATTTCCGACCAACAGGTACCATATACGCTGGCTCATGGGGAGCAGGCTGACAATGTCTATGTACACGTGCTCAAACTGGCACTGTGGCGGTTCGAAAGTCTGGAGTGGGGCTTTGGTGTGTCTGAGTACCTTGGCACTGCAAACAGGTTTTATCCCACAGGGTCACATCTTGGCGGAGAAAAGGTGAACCGTGGAGCTTATGGAAGGCTGCGATGGACCGCGGATCTGGTCAAAAACCCACCATCACCAAGTCGCGTATAGGATGGGTCTGGGGAAACTTGTGAATATGTCGCACAGTAGGGATGGGCCTCCTGGTGAGGGGCAGAAGTCATTGACCTTCAGGCTGGTGATGGCATGTGGTAGGCCTGGGTGTCTGCGTCTTCCGCCTGGTCCTTGGCCAGCTGGGCAACGTTGAGTCCCCGAGGTCGCAGCGATTGTGGGTCTGGATAACACGTTGGCCACCACGTTGGACTTGCCTGTGATGTGACGAATGTCCATGGTGTACTCTGAGATGTAAGAGAGGTGACGCTGCTGCCTCGCTGACCATGGGTCTGAGACCTTGCTGAGTACGTAGGTGAGTGGTTTGTGGTCTGTGTAGGCAGTGAAAACCCTTTCCTCTAACGTCTATCGGAAGTGCGATGGTCGAAACCACTATATTTGAGCTCTGGCATCCAGAGGTGCTGATGGTGGCAAGGCGACGCCAGTACTCATCGACCCATTGCTCCAGCACTGCGCCCACTGCTCCGTTTTAAGGGTCAGGGGGGAATTGAATCTGGATGTACCAGGACTGTGGCCCACGCCAGTGCCACTTTCGTGGTCTGGAACACTTCTGTGGTGTCCCATGTCCATTAGAGTGTCTTGTCACCGAGCTCAACGAGATTGAACAGGGGCTACATGAGGGTGGCCGGTCCCGGCAGGAAGCAATGATAGAAGTTTACCATCCCCAGGAACTCCTGCAGGCTTTTGGTCATGTTCAGCTTGGGAAAGTTCTGGATGGCCTCTACCTTGTCCAGCAGTGGCATGGCTCCATCTGGGGTGATGTGGTGTCCCAGGAAGTCAATTGTCTCTAGGCCGAACTGGCACTTGGCTGGATTCACTGAGAGTCCGAACTGCTGCAACCTGTTGAAAAGGTTGGTCAGGTATGCCCGGTGTGTATTGGCATCAAGGCTGGCGATGAGGATATCATTCAGGTAGACGAAGATGAAGTTGAAGTCCCTACCGACCATGTCCATCAGTCGCTGTAATGTCTGGGCTGCATTCTTCAGTCTGAACAGCATCCGCTGGAACTCTAAAAGGTCAAAGGATGTGATGATGGCCATTTTAGGGATATCACTGGGATGCACCAGGATGTGATGGGACCCTTTGATGAGGTCTACCTTGGATAAGACTCGGCAGCCTTGGAGTCTCATGGCGAAGTCCTGGACATGTGGGATAAGGTACCTGTCTGGGATTGTCATGTTGTTCAGCCATCTGTAGTTGTCGCAAGGGCACCAACTGCTGGAGCTCTTCTGTACCATGTGGAGTTTTGGAGGCCCAGGGCCTGTTGCAATGGCCATATGAAGGTCCTTTCAAGGTGGTACTGAATGATGGCTCCACGATTGTTATAGACATTGGCAGCAGGCAAGAAACTGTTTTGGTAGATTGGCTTAAGCAAGCACATGTGGACCTAGATCAGCTGGTACGAGTGGCATGCCCCTGGTGCAGGGGATGTCCACTAGCCAGCTCATTCTAGCTGTATAGGTGAGGCTGCGGTGTCACCTCCAAACTCCGGTTCGGGGTGGGGGGTATTATGTGGCGAACTGTGCCACTCCATTATCAAACCAGCGTCCGTAGTTGCAGGGATTAGGAGTTCCCGATAGCTGGAGGGTGCAAAGACTCTGGGAGATTACTTCAGAGGTTGGGAAATTGTGACAGCACGCCATCTGTAATTATTTAAACTCCAGCTAAGATTCCATTAAACAGTTCTGTTGGTTCAACTCACAGACAACTTCGGTTGTGCTTTATTCACTGTACCACTCACTACAGGACAATCATTTTTTTTGGGATAGTACCACAGGCCTCTCAATAGTCAGCAGGAGAAAAAGTAGCAGGTATACGAGAAAAGAATAGAGAAATATTATTACAAAAGGTTATTATTTGGGAATCACAATTTCCAAATACTAAAATGAGTATTGAGGATTGCCTCAGTGTAAAGGAGTAAATGGGGTGGAATTTTTACATTTACTCAGAACAACATCTTTCACCAACCACTTTGCTAATGGACAGTCTGCCACCTAACCTGAGGGAATAAAGCCAGGAAAGTAGTGAAATTTCAGTGCCCTAGCATTTTGAGAGATATCAAGAGTCCAAAGTTTCAAGGTAATTTTGGAAAGGGCTAACGGTGATTTGCAGATTACAATTCGGAATTGGAGCAAGGCAGATTTCAACATTTTTAGATAGGGAGTATACTGGAAGCAGCTACTTACAAGTAAAAACATCCAACAAGTGGAAGTCTTTTAAAAGTAAAATATTAAGAGCTCAGACTACAACTATGTTACCATAAATACAAAAGAATGGCAGGTCCAGGGAATCCTGAAAGTCAAAGGACATCAAGGATTTGAATAAGTAATAAAAAAAAATCTTTTGTAGGTACAGACATCCAAAATCAAAATATAGGCAACATATAAGGTGCTTAAGAAAGAAATCAAGAAGTGAAAAGAAAGGTAATTCATGTCTCATTAGATTAGATTTGATGAGTATATTAAGTGCAGGAGGATAAGCTAGCAAAAGATTTGGGGTTCCAGGAACAAAAGTCACATGTTTGGGAGCCATACGATACTGGCCAAGTCTCAAATCAATAACTTTCTTTGTACTCAATGGAGCTGGAGTTTTCAGGGAGGTATTTGATAACTTTCCTGAGCATATTATGACTAAAAGTAATTTTTTATTGTCTTATCAGATATCAAGATGGAGAAATCCCCAAAGCCCGATTTTTAGAAACATCTTAGGCCAAACTGGAAATCAATCACAGAGAGAGCTAGGTCACTTGACATAGCTTTTTAAACCTTCATTGGCCACCAGTAACACTGGACAACAATTTTTTTCCTCCAAAAGGTTTATTTCCTGAAAACATATTGCAGATTATGACAACTTCAAACTGAACACAAAGATCATTTCAGATTTGTTGTATCATGTAGGAAGTTGGAGAAACATTAAATTAACTTTTTATTGAATTTAGCATGTTTAATCGCATAATGATGCTGACACATTGCGTTAATTCAAATGACCTAAAAATGTTTTGCCGTTGGTTTTCATTTGTACTCAGCATCTGACACCTCTCATGACAGTGTCCAACAATAATTGACCAACATTGATGGATTCCAGTTGCCCTAAAGCTGCTTTTCCCATGGTCACAATGCTCTGGTGAAACCTCTCATCACTGATTGCACTAACATTAGCAAGGAAGAAGTTCCAGTATGAATGCAGAAAATTAATTTTCAATGACATGTTGCACTTCATAGTCTTCTATTCTTAAATTATGACAGGAAATCACAAAAATGGTTTCATCATCAGCAGCATAAACTGCATAAAATATACCAAAAGTGTTTTAAGAAGCAAAATCTTTATTGTTCAGTGATGTTGCCAGAAAAGTGAATGACAGCAAATCTGGTTAACTTATTCAAGGAGGGTGGGAGCAAGGATAAGCCAAATAATTACACATTCGTCAAACTTAATTGGAGGGAAAAGATCACTCCACCCTTAGAAAGGAAGAAGTTGATCACGCATAGTCAGCATGACATTGCTAGTGGAAGATTCTATCCAATTAATTTAACTGAGCTTTTCAAAAAACGCAACTTGAACAAAGTTAATAGATCAGACCAATCCAGTTATTGGAGTCTACATGTAGTCCCGCTGATTTTAAAAGGTCAGAGCCATGGGATACAAGTGAAAGTGAATCCAAAATTTGCTTGAAAATAGGATACAAGAAGGTGAGGCCTGTTTTTGTGACTGGAAGCCCATGACCATGGGTCTGAGATCCCCACTTTTTGCTGTATACATTTATAACTCAAATATAAATCTACATGATTAATAAGTTTGCAGATGGATAGGGAGGATAGTCCAGACCATAGAGGAATACTGATCAGCTAATAAATTTTCAAGTTAAAGTTATAGAGTTAAAGCATGCTATCAGACCTTACAGCCCAAGCCACCAAATTACACCCGTGTGACCAATTTATCTACTAACCTAAACATCTTTGGAATGTGAGAGGAAGTGGAGCATATGGAAGAAATCCACATGGTCACAGGGAGAATGGATAGACTCCTTACAGACTGTGCTGGATTTGAGCCAAGGTCTCTGGTGCTGTAGTGTTGCAATAACCGCTTTACGGCCCTACCATCCAAAATTGGATAAAGAAATGGCAGATAGAATTTGAGTGTGACATTATGCATTTTTTGACAGGGTAGGACATACAGAATGAATGGTAGGGCCCTAATCAATATAGAGGAATGTCGGCACCTAGCTTTGGAAGTCAGAAGATTCTTGAAAATGGCCGAACAGAAAGATGCAGTGGTAAGAAAGACATACACAAGCAAGCTTTCATTTGCCAGGCCCTAAAATGTAAGAGCAGTAAAATTATGATATACAGTTATAAATTATTGGTGATGCCAAGTGCAAATAATTTGTGCTGTTTTCATCACAACAGATTAGAAAGGGGAGGAGTCACGTGATGGAGTAGTGGCCGGTAGGAGAATAACAGCCCTCTCCAGAAAAGAAGGAAAAAAGTAAAGAAAAAACAAAGTCCCAGACACACAAACCACAACAAATAAAAAATAAAGGTGCAAGGAAATGGCACCAAAGAAAGAAAAGCCAAAAACAACGGGAAGAAAAGAAAAAGGAAAGATGCCGGAAGAGAAAGGTGAAGACCTTACCTGTACGAAGAAGCAGGGACCTGCCGTGGAAAGAGGAGCCCACTCCCTGAGGTTCACGGAGCCAAACAGAGGTGCGCGATTCGCACGACAAAGACAACACCGACGGGAGGGGGGGACCAGCTGTGGAGTGGAACAGCTGAGAAAGACCCGACAGCAGGGCTCCCAGCAGGAAGATAAAGAAAATAACTAGAACGGGAGGGATAAGAATGAAAAAAAGGAAATCAGAGACACAGTAGACAACCAGCCCAGAAGAAGAGGACCAACATCAAGACACCATAAAAATAAATATCCAGCAAACTGAGACAAACAGCCCAACAGGAAGGTCAGGGGAGACACAGATGCAGATACGGGGAAGAGAGGTAGAGGACACAGGCCCTAGAGCGGACACAGGGGAAGAAGAGGGAAAGCATCAAGCTCTGCACAGAGAAATGGAAGATGAAGGGAATGGACAGTACATGGATGAAAAAAATTTTCAAGAATATATGGAAGCATTAAAAGAATGGGTGACATGAGAATTTAGTGAAATAAAGAGAAGAATAAAAGATACAGAAGAAAAAGTGAGTAGATTAGAGCTGGTCATGATAGAAATAGGGAATAGAGTAGACAAGGTGGAAGAATGAGAAACAGCCGTAGAAATGGAAGTGGACGACTTAAAAAGAAAATTGGAAGAAACTGATAAAAAAGTTAAAGAAGCACAGGAGTTGTTAGCTCAAAAGATGGATATAATGGAAAACTATAATAGGAGAAACAATATAAAGATAGTGGGCCTTAAGGAAGATGAAGAAGGCAAAGATATGAAAGAATTTCATATGAAAGAATTCCCATGGTCCTGGGAATGCCAGAAATACGGAAGGAATGGAAATAGAAAGGGCACACAGAACATTAGCCCCAAAACCACAACCACAACAAAAACCAAGATCCATTCTAGTAAAATTTCTGAGATATACGACAAGAGAAAATATATTGGAGAAGGCAATGAATAAAATGAGAGAAGACAAAGAGCCACTGGAATACAAAGGTCAAAAAATTTTTTTCTACCTAGACATAAGTTTTGAGCTCCTGAAGAAGAGGAAGGAGTTTAACGCAACAAAATTGATCCTATGGAAGAAAGGTTATAAATTTATGTTAAGATATCCAACGGTGCTTAAAATAGTTATCCCGGGGCAGCAAAGCAGACTGTTCTCAGATCCAGAGAAAGCACGAGAATTTTCAGAACGCCTGCAAAACAGAAAGAGAGATGAAGAGATGTAACAAGAACAAGAATGACGACAAACTTCATATAAAGAAGAAAAATAATGTATAAGTAAGAACTAAGAAGGGGAAAAAAAGGGAAGAAAGCAAGTAAGGGGGAATTAAGAGGGTGAGCTTTGTTATATGTGAAGATAAAAGTCTTTTCTGGAGGGGGATGGGTGGGAGAGAACAACAGTCACTGCGAAATCAGTTGACGCTTGTGAGCGGGTTCGCAATCCAAATGGAGAGGGGAGTTGTGGTTGCCCGGCAAGGGACAACTCAGAAGGGGGGGGGGGGGGGGGGGGGACATTTGGGGTAAAGGGAATTTTAGATGTGGGAATAGTGGAAATATTTTATGTTTTAGAAGTCTTATCTTACAGTGCATTCAAAATAAAACAGAAATGGATAAGGGGGAAAGGTGGTGATGAGGAAGTGGAAATGAGAGGTAGACAAAGTATGAAATGGCCATGTTGAACTATATGACTATAAATATTAACAGAATACATAACCAAATCATAAGGAAGAGGCTGTTAAATTTACTGAAAAAAGAAAAAATTGATATAGCATTGGTGCAGGAAACACATCTCACTGAAGTGGAACACAAGAAATTAAGGAGAGACTGGGTAGGGCACGTAACGGCAGCATCATATAATTCAAAAGCCAGAGGAGTAACTATATTAATCAATAAAAATGTACCAATCAAAATAGAGGAGGAAATAATAGATCCAGTATGTAATGATAAAGTGTCAGATATATTCAGAATTTTGGAATTTGCTCAATGTATATGCACCTAATGAAGAGGATCAAAAATTTATGCAAGATATCTTTTTGAAGATTGCAGATACGCAGGGGAATATATTGATAGGAGGGGACTTTAACCTTAATTTGGACTCAAAGATGGACAAAACTGGACAAAAGACTAGCAGAAAGAAGAAAGTAACCAAATTTATGGTTAAATCGATGCAGGAAATGCAACTTTTGGATATATGGAGGAGACAACACCCAAAGGAGAAGGAATACTCGTATTATTCGGGTAGACATAAAATATACTCAAGGATAGACCTGTTCCTGTTGTCAGCCCACATCAAAGGGAGAGTTAGAAAAATGGAATATAAAGCTAGATTGTTATCGGATCACTCACCTGTTATTAGCAATAGAGCTGGAGAACATCCCACCGAGAACGTATAAATGGAGATTAAACTCCATGCTACTTAAAAGACAGGATTTTAGAGAATTCATTGAGTGACAAATTAAAATGTACTTTGAAATAAATACGGAATCAGTGAAAGATAAATTTATACCATGGGATGCAATGAAAACGTTTATCAGAGGGCAGATAATAAGTTAAGTAACTAAGATGATAAAGGACTACAATCGGGAAATAGAACAGCTGGAAAGGGAAATAGCAAGTACAGAAAAAGAATTAGCAACAAGTGAAGATACAACAAAAAGAAAAGAATTGGCGGACAAAAAAATAAAATATGAAACACTACAAACATACAGGGTGGAGAAGAACATAATGAAGACAAAACAGAAGTATTATGACCTAGGAGAAAAAACGCACAAAATACTAGCTTGGCAGCTTAAGACAGAACAAACTAAAAGAACGGTATTGGCATCAAGTAAAAAGGACAAACAAATTACATATAACCCAACGGAGATCAACGAAAACTTCAAGGAATTCTACGAGCAATTATATCAAACTGAGAACGAAGGGAAAGAAGACAAAATAGATGAGTTTCTAACTAAAATTGAACTACCAAAATTGCAAGAAGAGGAGCAAAACAAATTAATAAAATCATTTGAAATAGAGGAAATAGAGGATATATTAAAAAATCTACCGAACAATAAAATGCCAAGAGAGGACGGACTCCCAATAGAATTCTATAAAACATTTAAAGACTTATTAATTCCTCCTGTCTTGGAAGTAATGAACCAGATTGAAAAAACACAAAACATGCCAGATTCATGCTAAACAGCAATAATTCTAGTAATACCAAAGACGGGGAAAGATCCACTAACACCAACATTGTATAGACTAATATCTATATTCAACACAGATTATAAGATAATAGCTAAACTATTAGCAAACAGATTGGCCAACTGTGTACCAAAACTAGTAAAACTAGATCAAACTGGATTTATTAAGAAAAGACGAAAAACGGACAATATCTGTAAGTTCATTAACTTAATCCATGCAGAACAAGGAAATAAGACGCCAACAGTGGCGGTTACCTTAGACGCAGAGAAAGCCTTTGACAGAGTAGAATGGAATTATTTATTCAAAGTACTACAGAGGTTCAACTTACCAGAGAAATATATTAATTGGATTAAAGCATTATATAAGAGACCATTGGCGAATGGGACATTAAATGGATATATATCAAACCAATTTAAATTAAGCAGGTCAACTAGGCAGGGATGTCCACTATCTCCCTCACTGTTTGCGTTAGCTATAAAACCAATGGCAGAACTGATAAGAAAATAAAATAAAATAAGAGGGATAAAGATAAAAATAAAAGAGAAGGAATATAAAATCAGTTTATTTGCAGATGACATCATAGTATACTTAACAGAACCAGAATTATCAATAAAAGAATTACATAAGAAATTGAAGGAATATGGAGAAGTATTGGGGTACAAGATCAACACAAATAAAAGTAAAGCGATGCCAATGAATAATGCAGATTTCACAAAGTTTAAGAAAGAATCACCATTTAAATGGCAAACACAAGCAATCCGATACCTAGGTATTCAACTAGATAATAATCTAGGCGATCTATACAAATTAAATTATAAGCTATTAATGAAGAAATTACAAAACGACTTAGAACATTGGAAAGATTTACCACTAACACTGATAGGAAGGGTAAATTGCATTAAAATGAATATCTTCCCAAGGATCCAATACCTATTCCAATCGTTGCCAATTCACCTAACAGAAAAATTCTTCAAGGAGCTAAAGAAAATAATAACGAAATTCTTATGGAAAGGGGGGGGAAACTGAGGATAGCGCTAGATAAATTAACAGAATGGTACAAACAAGGGGGCTTACAGCTACCAAACTTTAAGAATTATTATAGAGCAGCACAATTAAGATACCTATCAGATTTTTATCAAACAAGGGAAAAACCAGATTGGACCAGATTAGAGCTAGTTAAAATAGGGGAGAAGGTACCTAAACATATACTATACAAGTGGGATGAAAAGGTGGTGCAACATGGGAATTCACAAGTACTGCACCATCTGCTCAACATTTGGAAGAAGATTCACGTAGAAAGGAAAAAAAACAAATTACCAACTACCAAAATTAATATTGACGCAAAATCAACTAATCCCCTTCACAATAGATATTCTTTCCTTTAGAGAATGGGAGAGAAAAGGGATCAAAAGAATAGAAAATTGTTTTTCGGGAAATAAATTATTATCTTTTAAACAAATGAAGTGCAAATACGGTATAACTCACGGTACAATGTTTGTATACCACCAACTGAAAACCTACTTGAAGGAAAATTGGGAAGCAGGCTGAGGTTACCAGAAGGAAGCAATTTTGAATATGTGATTACAGACACAATGATAATTAAAAGATTTATAACAAATATGTACGTCAAACTGCAAAAGAAAGAGAACTAGGAAACAAGCAGTAAACCCAAACAAAAATGGGAACAATATCTAAACATAAAGATAAAGAATGAAACATGGGAAAAGCTATGCTCCGGAACCAAGAGAAATACAATAAACACGAGGTTACGCATGATACAATATAATTGGTTACACAGGCTATACACCATGCCCCAAAAGTTAAATAAATGGGACCCAACAGTATCAGACAGATGTTTTCGCTGTAAGAAGGAAACAGAAACAACAGTACATGCAATTTGGGCATGTGAGAAAGTGGAAAAGTTTTGGGAACATCTAAATCAGGTATTAAGTAAAATCACAAAAAGCAACGTACCAAAAAATCCAGAGATCTTTCTTCTAAGTAATATAAGAAATAAAGAACTTTGACTTGATTTGGATGGAGCACAAAAAAGATTTATTATGATAGCCTTAACTGTAGCAAAAAAATGTATTATGTCAACCTGGAAATCAGAAGATAGCCTGAGAATACAGCAATGATACATAGAAATGTATAAATGTATTCCATTGGAAAAAATAACATATAATTTAAGAAATAACATCACAGTATTCGAACAAATTTGTTCACCAGTTAAATGTCCTACCGCGTCCTCCACCACCTAAAATGACAGAAGGAGAAGAAGATGAAATGAACTGACCCAGTATGTAAAAATAGATGACACAATTTTCTTGTTTATTTTCATTGTGTGAGGACATTTTTTAATGGGTTTAATGTATCATATATGTTGAACGTTGAGTGGGTGGGGAGGGGGGGTGAAGGAGGAAGGGAAGGGAGGGGGGAAAGGGGAGAAAATTACACTGTGTACATTCAAGAGGGAAATGTTTGTGAGTATTTTGGTCAGTATGGTTCATAGTGTGAAAAATTTAAAAAAAATTAAAACAACAACAGAATAAAAAGGACATGATTGCTCCAGAGAGGATATTCACCAAGATTTCGTCTGCAATGGAGTGTCTCAATTATGAGGAGGGGCTGAATGAGCTGAGTTTGTTTATCTTAGAGTGGAGAAGACTGGAAGATGGGGTAGTTAATAGAGGAGCACAATCAGTGTAAACAAACTTTTAGGGGAGACTTTTTTTCACTAAGGATGTTTGGAATTTGGAATGAACTACCTGAGGCTGTAACATTTATAATGTATCCAAATGAATACTTCAATTACCAAAACATAGATGGTTAGGATACTAGTGGTACAACTGGCATTAGCCCCTTTCACACTTGCGTCCCACGAAACTGACCCATCAGTGTCCTGGAATAGGAATAGGAGTTTGGCTTTTCGCTCTTGACCATTCCTAACTGGGATACTGAACACTTTCACACTTGTGAGGAGCCTCCCTGGCATTAGGACTGTTCTACCTTCTAATGGTGACGTCATGACGCATCGAGTGTCCAAAATCCTGATCAATGTATTATGATCTTGTATTTGAACAAAATTAATCATGCCTAATTTTAACGTAATTAAGCTTTATGTACAATACAGTATGAACCCTTCAGCCCCTGTTATTGTGCTGACCTATTAAACTTTTATAAGGGACCGTGGGAAAGTGCTAGCAATAAATAGCAATAGCGGATAATTTTTAAATGGGTGGGATAGTTGGTAGCGTTATAGCACGCTATTTATATACCATGGGAGTTTGTAGAGCTACTGTGCACAATTTATATAGCATGGAAAAGTTGGTAGCACTATCGCATACTATTTATAAATATAGTGGGGGAAAAAGTGATGGCGGACCTGCCCTCCCAGAATTCCATGTGGCAGAGAAAGGGCTGTATGCCCGGTTGCTTGCACAGAGCATTCATGGAGGGGGTTTTGCTGCCGCACTGCATTCTGGGAAGTCAGGTTTATTGCTTTTTCCCCTCAGTCTTTATAAATTGTACGCTATAGCGCTACCAATTTTCTCACGCTGTTTAAAAATTGTCCACTGTTGCTATTTACTGCAATTTATTTCCCATCTCTCTCTCCCACCACACCCCCCTCCGCAACTTTCCCACAGCAAAGTTTATACCTTCATTTTAATCTTTTTTTCCTTCACATTCCTGCAGTCATGCAAAAACTTGGGTAATTTCAATCCCACAATGCAATTATCCATTTCACACTTGCCTGATTGCATCGCAGATGTCTGCAGACGCCGGGGATTGTCCTAGGGTTCGAGGTTGTCAATCCCCTGCATGAGATGATGTCATCTGACGCTGGCATTGAGCTGATTTTGCTTTCACACTAGACACTTTAAAGGCCGAATGGCAGTTAATTCCTGGGATCTCTTGTAAGTGTGAAAGGTGCTACAGACAAGTGGGTCTTAAAACCTTTCTGTGGTCTAATGACTATACCTCTATAACTGGGCATATTCCTTCATTGATAATGAGCCAAAATCTTAGAAATTACATTTACACCACCAAAGTGCAAGGCA
The DNA here is from genome assembly GCF_036971445.1 of Narcine bancroftii. NCBI lineage: Eukaryota > Metazoa > Chordata > Chondrichthyes > Torpediniformes > Narcinidae > Narcine > Narcine bancroftii. Next base: position 245,781,285 of record NC_091470.1, on the reverse strand, counting down.
ATAACCACCTTCAACAAGAGGCTAATTACCTATCCTTATCAATCATTAGTATTAACTTTGCCAAGGTACCCAGCAACCACATCTCGGAGGTCACTGCAGACAAAAATCTTATCTAGACTAGGCCAAGCCACATACATAAGGCCAAGTATTTTGCAGTGAGTAACATGCCAAATTTTTCCTTCAAACTGTAAGATACAAGTGAGGATGGGACATTCTTAACTTGCCTGGATGCCAGCAGCTCTAACAACACTCAAGCTCAAAACTAAAATAACAGTCCATTTAACTGGTGAGCCATCTCCCACCCAAAGCATCAATTCCATCAACAACACACTGCTTCTGCACATATTCACAAAATCAAATGTATGGCACTCCTTGGCTCAGCTATTTCAATAAGCATCTTTCAAACCCACAATCAGTAATACCAAGAATATCCAATACATTGAGATATCTAAAAATTCCCCACCAAATCACACAACACTCCTGATTTCAAAATATATTGTCATTCTTTCATCATTGCTCTGGATTAATATAATGACGCTCACTTCTTGAGAGTGATGTGAAAATACTATGACTGCAAAGATTGCAGCAGGTTTAGGAAACAGCTCACCTTCTCAAAGCTGAGTAAGACTAACTTGCACCTACGGGGATTGGTAGTTTCGGATATGCAAATTTTCCAGTTGCTTGAGACTCACTCCTACAATACCTAATACACCTACATTAAGAATAGTTTAAGGGGGGCGTGGCAAGATGGCATAAGGATCAGACGTGTAATCCCTGCTCTCTCTGGTCAGATTTTTAAATGCCCATTTTTTAACCCTTTATTTTTAATTTTAAAACTTTAATTTTTAGTTTGATATTTTGGTGAGTTACTATGGCTACTAATGTAAAAAAATCTAAGCCTCAGTTACAAAAGAAAATACAGTTTCGAAATGCAGAAGAATTGGGGCCTAAACAACCTGGAACAGCCTCGGATCCATTTTCAGCAATCCCCAAGCTTCAACGATCACCAGTGGGGACAAAACCTAAGGTAACAGTTACTCACCAGTCTCAAGATGGCGCTGGTTCGACACATTCTACGGAGGAAGGAGCGCGCTCCTGAGAAATCGGGCATGACTCTGGAGGCCTGCTACAAAGAACTTTCCCAATGGAAGAGACGGGAGCGCGGAGGAAGAAGATCCCGATGGCAGACACGCAGTCTGCAGCGACTATGCGCTTGGGTGGCGCTGTCAACTACAGAGATTTCCGTAATTTTATTTTAAAATGGTCTGCGGGGGGACGACAACGACGACCCCCTGAGGAAGTCGGGGAGTCGTCGTTGGGTGTCCAAACCCGCAGCAAAACGATCAGAATGCTACCTTTTGAAGAGCAACAAGAAGAGGACTTACCTTTTTTTGCCACTGTACAGTAAATGGAAGAAGAACTGGAAGAAAGTGAGTTACAAATCATGGAACCGGATCCTGCATTCCAAACTGCACTTCAGCCTGTTTATATGATGCTTGAAGGTATTGCTTCTTATCTGGATGTTATTACTGGTCAATTGAATCAGGTGGTTCAAATGAATACTGATATAATTTCAGACTTAAATGTGGTTAAGCCAGAGAAGTTAAGGAAAACAGGGAAAATTTCAAAAAATTTGAAGCTTCTTTTTCTGAATGTAAACAACAGGTACAATCCAATACAGAAACAATAGTGAAAGTGGAGAAATCAGTTAAAGATTTAGGAGCCCAGGAAAAAGAGTTAACAAGAAAAATGGACTATTTGGAAAACCAAAGCAGAAGAAATAATGTGAAAATTGTGGGTTTGCCAGAAGGTATAGAAGGTCAAGATCCTGTTAAATTTTTTACAAATTGGATTCCCCAAATGTTAGGGGATGAGTCTTTTCCTGATGGATTGGTATTGGAAAGAGCACATAGAGCTTTAAGAAGACCACCTTTATCTGGTCAGCCGCCAAGAGCTGTGATAGTTTGTTGTTTGAATTGTTTGGACAGGGAGACAATCCTTCGACTTGCAGTCCAAAATGCTCGACAAAGACAAGCCACAATGATGATTCAGAATAGTAGTTTTCTTCTATCCTGATTTGAGTCAAGATATCATCAGACGCCGACGTGAATTTAATTCAGTTAAAGATGTTTTATGGTGTAAAGATTACAAATTTGCTTTTCGTTATCCTGCTGTGTTGAAAGTGTTTTATGGAAACTATCAGTTTCAATTCTTTGAGAGTGAGCATGAGGCAATGGTTTTTGCTAATTCATTATCGCATGTCAGAGGACAAAGAAAGAGTCCACCATTATCTCCTAAAAGAAAACCTGATGGACTTGGAAACGGTCAAAATGGCAAAAATGGAAAGGATGGGAATGGGAAGAATCGGAATGGAAAGAGTTAATCTACTCTTGAAACTAGTTCACCATCTGGACTGGAATCTTAAAGCTGAATTTTTATTGAAATTTTTTTTGTAATATGTTAATATTTCTGACTGGCTGGCTGGGGAGGAGGGCATTGCACTAGCTTCTTTGTTAGTCATCAGTCACTAGTGGATTATCCATACCCAGTTTTTTTTAGGGAGTTACTACCTTTTGGTAGTTCTTTTTTATTAATGAATACTATTTCTATTTGGAGGGCCTATATATATTATTTGAGAAAATTTTTCTTTTTTCCATTTTTTTGTTATTATTAATTTTGTGACTATTTTTGGTATTTAGTAATTGTATTAGATATGTCAAATTTGAAAATTGCCACCTTTAATGTTCAAGGATTAAATAATCCGATCAAGCGTAAGCGAGTTTTGGCTTACATTAAAAAGATGAAGACTGATATTGCTTTTTTACAGGAGACACATTTGAATGAAAAAGGAAGTCTAAAATTGAAGAGGGATTGGGTTGAACATGTTTTTTTTTTCTAAAGCTAAGGGAGTAGCAATTTTGATACATAAAAACTTATCTTTTGAATTACAATCAATGGAAATGAGCGTAGGACGTATTCTTAAGTTGAATTGCACAACCTTTAATGAATTTTGGACTTTACTTAATACTTATGCACCGAATATGGATGATGAAGTATTTATTTCGGATGCATTTCTGCTTTTGGGACAAGCTAATGAAAATGTTTTGGTTGGAGGAGATTTTAATTGTGTTTTGGAACCTTTACTAGATAAATTTCCAAAAAATGTTAAAAAACCTAAAATGGCAATTCAAATTCGAGCTTTGATGAAAGATTTTAATTTAGTGGATATCTGGCAACGTCTTAACCCAACAGAGAAGGATTTTTCTTTTTATTTATTTAGACATGAATCTTTTTCTAGAACTGATTTTTTTTTTTAGTATCGGCACATTTACAGGAGAAAATACTGCAAGCAGAATATAAAAGTAGGGTAATTTCAGATAATTCTTTGTTGTACTTTACTTATGAGAGTTCTGAAAAAGTTCGCAAAGCATCTTGTTGGAGATTTAATACGATGTTAAAAAAAAGTGGAATTTATTGAATTTGTTAAGAAACAAATCAATCTTTTTTTGGAAGAAAATGTTAATTCTGTTCAGAGTAAATTTATATTGTGGGATGCTATGAAAGCTTATTTGAGAGGTCAAATAATTAGTTATACTTCTAAGGTTAAAAAGAACTATTTAACCGAGAGTCTTGAATTAGAGAAACAGATTGATCAATTAGAAAAGGAATTTCAGAGAGATGTGACAGAAAATCAGAAGATAGAGTTGTCTAGATTGAATTTGAAATATAATACATTGCAATCTTATCAATTTGAATGTTTGATTAATAGATCTAAACAGAGGTATTATGAATGGGGTGAGAAAGCACACAAGGTACTTGCATGGCAGTTAAAGAACAGGTATCAAGGGTTATTAATGCAGTTAGACGGAATTTGACTATTACTTACAAACCTCGTGAGATTAATGATGAGTTTTATTCATTTTATAAGAAATTATATAATTCTGAGGAAAAACAGGAGAACGGTTCAATTGACTCTTTTTTATCGGTGTTGAAATTACCAGTATTAGGAGAAGAAGACATATTGGAGCTGGAGGCTCCTTTCACTGATTTTGAAATTAAATCGGCTATGTTGGAAATGCCGAGTGGAAAATCACCTGGTGATGATGGGTTTTCGGTTGAATTTTATAAGGTATTTTATGATGATTTATCTACAGTGTTTGGAGATTAAGGAACACTATGATTTACCTGAATCATGCTCTAGTGCCTTAATTGCTGTAATTCCTAAGAAGGATAGAGACCCATTAAAGGCATCTTCATATAGACCAATTTCTTTGTTGAATGTAGACTATAAAATAATAACTAAAGTATTAGGGAATTGATTGACTAAATTTTTACCTAAGTTGATACATGTTGATCAAACAGGTTTTATAAAGAATAGATATGCTTCAGATAATATTCTTCGAGTAATTAGTCTGATTAATAACTACCGACAGTGCTCTGACCATCCGATGGTGATATCTCTTGATGCAGAAAAGGCTTTTGATAGAGTTGAGTGGAACTTTTTATTTAAAGTTTTAGAGAAATTTAACTTTGCTCCCTCTTTTATTGGTTGGATTAAAGCTTTATACAATAAACCAATAGCCAGGGTATTGACAAATGGTCAGATCTTGGAATCTTTTAGATTAACTCGTTCAACTCGACAAGGTTGCCCTTTGTCTCCAGCTTTGTTTGCATTAGTAATTGAACCTTTAGCACAGTTGATACGACAAAATATACAGATACAAGGTATGAGAGTTTTAGATGAGGAGTATAAAATTAATTTATTTGCTGATGATGTACTGTTGTATTTAACAAATCCAGATCAGTCACTTTTACATTTGAAGGAATGTTTAATACAATATGGATCTTTGTCTGGATATAAAGTTAATTGGGAATAAAGTGAAATTTTACCGATAGGTAAAGGAGATTATTCAGTTTATAAGAATATTATTAATTTGAAGTGGACTGATCGAATTAAATATTTGGGTATAAATGTGGATGTTGATTATCAATCTTTATATAAATTAAATTTTGTACCGTTAATGAAAAAGATTAAAGCTGATTTGATTAAGTGGAAGGATCTTTCTATAAATTTAATTAAAATGAATATTTTTCCACGTATACAATATTTGTTTCAATCAATTCTGTGCTTACTTAATAAGAATTTTTTTTCGAGATTTAAATAAAACGGTTAGGGAATTTTTATGGAAGGGTAAATTTCCGAGAGTAGCTTTGAATAAGTTAACCTGGAAATATGCATTAGGGGGATTATGCTTACCACATTTTCAAAATTATTATGAGGCAGCTCAATTTAAATTTATTAGTTTATTAATGGACTTGGAATGGCCCCCTAGTTGGGCTAAAATTGAGATGGCAAATATTTCAGAATTTGAAACACATCAATTTTTGTTTCACAGAATTTAAATTTATTACAACAATATAATGTGCCTATACTAAAATATTTAATGAAGTTATGGATGAGGAAAAATAGAATGATAGGTTCTAAGGGTAAATTACTGACTTTAACACCATTATATAATAACCAACTTATTCCTTTTTCAATGTATAATCAATACTTATTACATTGGAAATCTGAAGGTATAAAAAAATTGGGGGATTGTTTTAAAGAAGGTCAATTTTTATCTTTTAATCAAATGAGGGAAGATTTTGGTATTAATGAGAATTCTTTATTTGTTTATTATCAACTTCGATCTCTAGTAAAACAAATATTTGGTAGAAACATGATTTTACCTGATTTGACTAAATTTGAATCTTTTCTGTGCACCAAAGAAGGGACACATTTCATTGATGTACCAAATATTACAGGGAAGTATGGAAAAAAAAGGATGGAATAGATCTAAGATTAAATGGGAAAAGGATATTAACTACTTTTTCTGAAGATCACTGGTCAGATATCTGTCATGATCGTGTTACTAGATTGATAAATGTTCATTATGCATTGTTTAATTATAATTTTTTTACATCAATTGTATTTAACACCTGAAAAATTTAAAAAATATGGTTTTAGTGAATCAGATTCTTGTTTTAGGTGTGGTAATTTGGTTGGAACTTTTTTTCATACTGTTTGGTTATCTGTACGTATACAATCTTTTTGGAAAGCAATTCAATTGTTTTTGGAACATCAGTATAAGATTAAAATGCTTTTAGATCTGACAATATTTTTGTTGGGTAAGTTGAAGCTTTTGAAAGATTTGGGATTGAATAGATTTCAGATTGCTTTTCTATATTTAGCTTTATCTGTAGCGAAAAAATGTATAGCAAGTACATGGAAAAATGCTAATATGATTGATATTAATTGATGGCATAATGAGATGAAAATTTGTTTGGTAATGGAAAAAATTACATATGTTTTACATGATCATTATTCTTTTTTTCTTAATAAGTGGTCTTTCTATTTAGAATATTTACATTTAGATTTATCTTGATTAGATTTTAGTAAATATATTTTGGTTTTCTTTTTTTCTTTCTTTGGCTCGCCGAAAGAGAACTGGCTGAGAGGGGGGAGGGGGGGGTTTCTTTTCTTTTTTTAATAAAGGAAAAAATTATTGTTCATAATATGTATTTTTCTTATTGTATGTAACAACTTTGATGAACGAATAAAGTTATAAAAAAAGTTTAAAAGACACGAGACAAAAATACTTTACTGTACTTACACTGAACAAATTTCACTTGCATGAACATATAAATTTTACTCTAGTTTCAGTTACATTTTTGAAAACATTCAACCATCACTGCATCTCCTCAGAGCCGCCCAAAAGATGAACAATTAACCTCCCCTCCCCCATTTACAGATGAAGCCTTACTCCTATATTAATAAAGGCAAGATTATTACAAAACAGAGTCTCTTACTGAGACTCTTACGACAACCTGTTCTTCATCCTGGGGGGTGCCATTTTATTCAAACACAACTTTATTCAAAAAGCTGCTACGAGCAAAGCTCTTCATTATGGGAGACAATATTTTGTTCAAACACAACTTTATACAAACTTTATTCAAACAGTGATATGAGCAAAGCATGATCAGTGCACTCCACTGGCTGAATATTTGCTCCCATCTTCATCAAAGGTTTATGTGTTACTTCAGAAAAGATTTACTTTTACAATTTTAAGCTTTTATTTACATTTGTATTTATTTTGATTTTAATAATTTTTTAAAATTTCCTCCATGGGTTTTTTTGTATTACAAGCTCCCGTTTTAGTAAAATGGGATTATCACTGTAAGGGATAATATAGACAAAAGGGACTGAATGATCACAGTTAACATTTAACATTTCACACAAGTACAAAACAAGTCAGAGCCCAGTGATAATTCTATACATTGGAAGACTGTGATTTTTCAAGAACCATTCTGACAGCTAAAGAGAAAGCAGCTTTTTTTAAAAATATATATCATTTTTTATTTAACACTTCACTGTGAACCACTTAGTGATATATACAGATATTCAGTATTAATATATACACAGTGACAATTTTATTTTTTCCTCCCCAATCCCCCATAACTTAAAGCCAGAAAAAGGAAACAGAAGAAAAGAAAGATTGTGTCGTCCGATATACTATACCTAACTTTTCTTTTTAATTGTATCTTGTCACATCAAGAGATGGAGGTCTGAAATTGGCAGTTCTTAATAAACTTTATGTATGGTTCCCAAATTTGTTCAAATAAAGCAAATTTGCCTCTTAGGTTGTAGGTTTTTTTTCTAATCGAATACACATTCATTTCTATCTATCATTGTTGTATTTTTTAAAAGGAGTTTCCATTTTCCAAGTTAACATTATGCACTTTTTTTGTTGCCGCCAATGCGATCATAATGAATTGTTTTCGAGCTCTAATTTTAGACCTAGTTCTTGATCTTTTATGTTGTTAAACAGGAAGATTTTTGGGTCCTTTGGTATCTTTATTTTTTTGTAATTCTATTTAATATTAGGTTTCAATCCTCTCAAAGGGTTTTCACTTATGTACATGTCCAAATTGCATGTATTTGTGTTCTAATTTCTTGTTTATAATAGAAACATTTGTCCGATAGTGTTGGATTCCATTCTTTTAATTTTTGAGATGTAGTATATAATCTATGGAGCCTATTGTATTGTATCATACAATACCGTGTGTTTATTGTATTAGTCATGCTTCCTGCACATAGTTCCATCCATGTTTCATTCTTTATTCGTAAACATTCTCTTTCCCAATATTGTTTGGATTTATATATTACTTCATTGTTTTACTTGTTTTATAATTTACTTTACATATCTGTGATAATTTTTTAAACTATTTCAGTGCCTGTTATTAAATATTCAAAGCCACTACTGTCAGGTAACCTTAGACTAACTCCCAGCTTCTCCCAAATACATTTTCAATTGATAATACCAAAATATTATACCATGTTATATTCCATAATTATCTTTTAACTGTTCTAATATCAATAAAATATTTCCCAAAAAGCAATCTTTTATTGTTTTAATTCCTTTTCTTGCCTATTCCTTGAAGAATAAATTATCCATTGTAAAAAGAATTAATGGGTTTTGTGTTAGTAACATTTTTGGTATTTGATAATTTATCATACTTCGTTCGAGATGTATTCTCCTCCATAGTTTTAATATATGATGTAGTATTGGTAGGTTGGTAAATTGTACCAGTTTCTCATTCCATTTATAGAATAAGTGTTAAGGAACATTTTCACTTAATTTATATAATTATCTTAAGCCAAGCTGGTTTTTCTCCTGCCTGTTAAAGGTTTGACAAAAATCTTAATTGTGCTGCCCTGTAATAGTTTTGAAATTTGGTAACTCCAATTCCCCTTGTTTATATGTTAGTTTATCCAAAGCTACTCTTGATTTTTTTTTCCTTTCCATAGGAACTTTCTTATTAATTTATTCAATTTTTAAAAGAATTCTCCTGTCAAGGGAATCGGTAATATTTGGAATAAATACTGTAGTCGTGGGAATACATTCATTTTGATGCAGTTTACTCTCCCTATTAAAGTAGTGGTATTTCTTTCCATTTCTCTAAATCCACTTGTATTTGGTTGATAATTTAATTTATACAAATTATTTATTATCTATTCTGATAGTAACGTATGGCCTATGATTGCCATTTGAAAGGATATTCCCTTTTATATTCCATATAGTCAACTTTATTCATTAGCGTCACCTCGCTTTTATTGATATTAACCTTGTATCCTTATTCTTTCAATTTTGTATATACCCTTTTTATTGATTCAACTGGACGTGTGAAGTATACTATAATATCATCTGCAAATAAGATCATTTTAAATTCTTCCTCTTTTATTTTTATTCCCTTTATCATGGGGTCATTGACAGTTCTGTCAATGGCTCTAAGCTAAAGCACTCAGGGAAGGAGATAGTGGGCATCCTTGTCTTGTTGACCTACTCAAGTTAAAGTAATCTGAAACATATCCATTTATTACATTTGCCATAGAACTATTATGTGGTTCCCTGGTAATTTAAATTTCTGTAGTACTTTAGAAAGATAACTCCATTCAACCCTATCAAAGGCTTTCTCTGCATCAAGAGCTACTGCCATAGTTGGTGTTTTGTTTGTTTGTGTCATATGAATCAGGTTAATAAATTTGCACATATTATCTGCTGTTCTTCTGTTTTTAACAAATCTCGTCTATCTAACTTCAATAATTTTGGCGCACAATCTGTTAATCTATTTGTTAATAGTTTGTAGTCTGTATTTAGTAGAGATATTGGTCAATATGAAGCCAGTGACAGCGGGTCCTTTCCTGTTTTTGGAATTACTGATATTATTGCTATTTTGCATGAGTCTGGCAGATTCTGGGTCTCTTCCACTTGTTTCATTACCTCCAAGAAGGACAGAATTAGTAGATTAGTGAATACCTTATAAAACTCTGTGGAAATCCATCTTTGCCTGGTGCTTTATTATTTGGTAATGTCATTAGTGTATCATATATTTCTGTGGTTGTCATGGATTTTAGTAATTTATTTTGTTCTTCCAATTGTAATTGAGGTAATTCAATATTTGACAAGAATTTGTCTATTTCGGCGCTCTTCTCTAGGATTTTGGTTTGATATAGTTACTTATAGAATTTCCTAAAATTATCATTGATTTCCTGTGGATTCAATGAAATATGCTTATCCCCCTTCTTTCATGCTTCCACATCAAAATTTTGTGGGTTTTTTCTTCTAATTCATAATATCTTTGTTTTGTTTACATCATATATTTTCCCCACTTGGTAAGTTTGTAATGAGTCATATTTTAATTTTTTTTGTCAATTCTCTCTTTTTTCCATATCCTCTCTTTTCATTAAATCTTTCTCTATGGTTACTATATTTTTTCCAATGATTCTATTTCCAGGCAGTATTCTTTTTTTAATTTTGGTCTTATAACTAATTATTTGCCCTCGAATAAAAAGCTTTCATTGCGCCCCATAATATAAATTTGTTACCAAATTTGCGTTTGACTCAAAGTATATTTTGATTTGTTGCTCTATATACTCTCAAAATACTTGCCTTTTTAACAACATGAGATTCAGCCTCCATCTGCATCTTTTCAGGGAATATCCTCCAGGGCAATTAACAACAACAAGGGTGAATGGTCTGATAAAAGTCTTGCCTTATATTCAGTCTTTCAGACTTCCCCTTGAATTTGGGCTTACAATAAAAACATATCGATCTTAGAATAAGAATAATATGAATAATCTTTTTCTTTTGGATGTTGTTTTCTCCATATAATCAATTATTTTCATATCTTGCATTGAACTTAATGCAAATTTGGCTGCTTTGTTTTTCTTGGTGTTCTTCTCAGTTTTAACTATTGATGGATCAAGGTTAAAATTAAAGTCTCCCTCAGATAAGATATGCTCTTTTGTATTTTCTATCTTTTTAAAAAAAAATCCTGCATAAATTTTTGGTCATCTTCATTAGGTGCATAAATATTTAACAAATTCCAAGATCCTTAATAAATCTGGCATACCATCATTATATATCTACCTGTCGGGACTGTTATTACTTTCTCTATTTTAATTGGTAATTTTTTATTAACTTTGATAGCTACTCCCATGCCTTTTGAATTATACAATGATGCCACTACATGACCCACCCAGTCTCTCTTTAGTTTGAGATGTTCTGCCTGTTAAGTGTGTTTCCTGTACAAATGTTATGTCTATTTTTTTCCTTTTTTAGTAGTGTCAGTATTTTTTTCCTCTTAATTTGGTTGTGAATTTCATTAATATTAATTGTCATATATTTCAATGTATTCATCCTATCAACCTATTTTTACCTCTGTTCCACCTCTTCAACCCCTCCATCTCTCTTCCCCTAAAGTCACACTTTTGAGTGTTCTTAATCTTAAACGCACAGTCACAATCAATAAGAAAATAATTATAAAAAGACTAAAGAGTTGTAAAAAAGAAAACAACAGAAAATCCCCCTTAATGAGTTGTCTTTGCTACCTCGCAAGACAACCACAATTCCCTTTGCTCCATGGGTTGCAGTATATACCACAATTGTCAACTAATTTCACAGCAGACGTCCCTCCCCCATTCCCAGCCCTCCCCTCGAGAAATCACATTATTCTAAAAAAAACCAAAGCTTTATTTTATATATATATATAATCCAACTCTTAACTTTCAAACCTATTGATATACATTATTTTTAAACAGTTTTTTTGTTATTTTCCTTACTCTTCTTCTTGTCGCTTATTTGCCAATTGTTCCACAAAGTGATGGGCTTCTCCTGGATCAAAAACAGTCGATTTTGTCCACCAGGGACGAATATCTTCAAAACTGCAGGATGACGTAATACAAAATTGTAACCTTTCCCCCATACTAAAGTTTTTTGTTAAGTTGAACTCCTTACGCTTCTTTAAAAGATCAAAGCTTAAGTCTGGGTAGAAGAATTTTTTTTTCATTGTATTCCAATGGTCTCTGTTTCCTTTTACTCTTCTAATAGCCAGTTCCAATATTTTCTCCCTCGTGGTGTATCTCAGTAGTTTTCCCAGTATGGAACGCGGTTTCTGCTGTGGTTGTGGTTTCTATCATCTCTTGGAGTTCATCTACTCCCAAAATCGGAATGATCCATCATTTTAGAAATCCTTTCATATCTGCGCCTTCTTCACCGCTTTTCAGGCCCACTATTTTTACATTCTTACATCGACTAAAATTCTCTAAAATGTCTATTTTCTGGGCCAATATATCATGTGACTTTTGAATTTCTTTGTCTCTATCTTCCAGTTATTCTCTTAATTTGTTCATCTCCATTTCCACACCTATCACTCTGTCTTCCACTTTTCTTTTTCATTTCTGTCATGACATTCTCCATTCTTTGGATTTTTGCAATCTGTCTCTTGTATCGTCTTTCGCATAGCTTTAAATTCAAACATTAATGGAAACAATAAAGTTTTTATTTGTTTATCAAAATTCTCTTTATCCACCATCCGGATTTGTTTTTTTACCTTGCACTTTTCTTGTAGTTCTTTATCTTCTTCTAGGGCTTCTGTTTCTTGCTCTATGTTTTCACTCAATAATGAGCCCATTTCTGTCGTAGCCTCTCCCACAGCTTCTCCCGTTGTGATAGCAGCAACCTGCTGCCAGTGTCCACTCTCTTAGGCATCTTTTTTAAAATGCAAACTGCGCATGTTCGAGGAGTCGCGCACCACCAACATTTCTTTTTCTGGCTCCATGAGCCATCGCTCGAGCCCACCTTCTGAGGCATTGCCCCGAGCTGCCCGCTTACCAACCTCACCACTCAGGCCAACCTCTTCGGGAAAGCTCCTGACTCGCGGATTCCAGTAAGGCCGCCTTCTTTGTTGTCAGGCGATTTTTTTGTTTCTTCCTTTCTTGTCTTTGTAAGCTTTATTTTTCTTTGGAGTCATCTTCAGGCTTTTCTTGTCCCTTTTATTTAATGACTTTTTAATGTTTTATTTCCAAGCTTTGCTTTTCAAAAACTTTCTCAGTGGAGGGCTGGTTTTACCTCTATACTCCATCACATGACTCTCTGAGAAAGCAGCTTTTTGAAGCAGCTCTTGTGGCCAGCCATTTCTGTGGAATTCAAAGGAAAGTATGCTCTGTGAATAACTGGGACTTTATGGTGGATTGACCTGTGCCAGGAGGGTCTTTTTGGGAAGCAAAGTGCTTCATTTTGATGGTGACTAACAGTCACTTGGAGAGACTGTTTCATTTTAAGTGTGATAGCAGTGAAGTTACTTGGAGAGACCGGTGCCAGGGTCTTGGAAGCTTCGTGGAGGCCACTCAGTTCGAGTCTTGCCAACAAAAGGACCAGGAATGTTGTGACCACAGCTTGTGTGGATGGACATTTATTCAAAGGCAACGCAAGAAGAATTTGAGAGTCTGTAACAGCCATAACTTCAGTCTTCCCATCAGTTCAACATTAATTCTGGGCATCAAATTTCAAAGCCCTATGCTTCAACACTGAATTTAAAGATTGAACTCTGAAGTAACTTTCTAAATTTTGGCCTGGATTGTAATGGTTTGGATATACACACACACACACACACACACACACACACACACACACACAGGACACCTGCGCTTAGTTGGAGATAGATTTGGTGTTAAGGATAGTTTAAGAGTTAAGACTTTAAGAGTTTAAAATAAAACTAATGTTTTAAAATTAAACACCGTCTGGTTAATTGTCCATTGCTGCTCGTTATGTGCAGTTCGTAACATTTACCAGTTGTTTGAGGTTTCCTATGCTTCATTCCTTGATAATCGGTATTTTAATGTACTGGCTTTGGTCATATCTCAACATTGGATTAAAAATAATTCTTTACTCACAATTAAGGAGGGAACACAAGCACAAAGATGACAGATTCCAGGAGAAAACTATCAATGATTTCTTATAGCAACAGGAGATAGGAAACATGTAATCTTGTTCACTTGACCAAGATCCTATGTACAATTCTGTACTGGACAATGTGAAAAGCAGTGACAAGCTTATTATGGATTGGCAGGAAAAAAATATTGTGAAGATAAACAAATTATTGAGAAGAGGTATTCTCTTGGAAGATGTTAAGACTGTTTCTTAATTCGAGGAAAAAATGCAGGAGAAAAACATTGACAGATTGCATCTAATGTTTACAATATAACAACCCACCATGATGGGTTGAAGATCTCTCACAGTTTCAAGGATTTTAAATCAATCTTACCTCTCACTGTTAAATTGACTGTAACAAGATACTTCTAAAAGCAGTTAATCTCAAGTCTGCAGACTTTCCTGTTTTAACTCCTTAATTAAAAGTGTGTCTATATAGCAAGAAAGTCATTAGGTTCCAAAGTCTGTCAGCACTTGGCTAACCTCAAATGTCACTATTTTCCTTAATTCCATCTCTTGAATCACATCATCATTCACCACTTTTTTTGCATGACCAACTTTTTCTATCTTGTCTAATGGGAAAAAAAACTTGACATAATGTCCTTCTTATTTTAGATGTTTAAAAACTTATTTAAATTCAGATTCATTGTCAGAGTACATATATGACATCACATCCAACCTTGAGATTCTTTTTCCTGTAGGCCAAGCAGAATTACCACTTATTGGTAGTGCAAGAAAAAGACTGGACACAACGTAAACATGTAGACATCTCAATAGTCTTCAAAATGAACAATGACCAACCCTGATTATGTTTCACTAAAAAACTTGCATAAATACCAAAGGAAATAGTCTCATTAAAATTGTGCTTCTCATAACCTCTGGACATGCCAATGTATGTTACACCCAATGAAGTGCATTTGAAGTCTGGAACCATCAACAGCATTCTTCCACAAACAATGGAGAACAAGTCTTAAATTAATAAATCTAAATTATGGTACCTGAGAGACTACTTTCTTCAGGTTTGCATGGGAGCATCAAACCAGATCTTTGGTTCCAATTCTCTGTTTTAGGATTTACATTTTCTAATTCTAAAGCAAGACGGCATCAATTGACCCATTGTTGACAGCAATCCAATGACTTTCTCTTCAAAAGTGGATTGGATATTGAACTGCAATGTTTGGGATGTTTTGTGACTGAAAGTTACTATATAAATTGCAAGTGGTGGTTACGGCAAAAATTTCTAATGATAAAAGTTTTATTTTCAGCATTAAGGTTTGAACATCAAATCTGATGATTAGTACTCACTTCAGTTTCGGACAGTTCAATCCCAAAGCAGTTATGGAAGCGTCAGTAATGTTTCCACATCCAGATACACAGAGAAATTGTAGTTTGTGGCAACCTCTGCAAACACTTACTAAGCCTTCATCTGTGATTTGCTAAAATAACAAAAAAGGTATTGGATATTAATTTATTGGGTCAATCAAATAAATATGTCTGAAAGTGACCACCTGACAGAATTAACTTCAAATTATTTGTGGATAATTACATGGAATATACAATAAACTATTAATTTTCAGCATTGAAAGGCGTGTTTCAATGAATGGTTTCTTCAGGTCAGTTCAAGATTCAAATTTTAAGCAACCAATTCCACTCTCTGCAGTCCTATGCATCATTGGTTTTCAACCATGATAGATGGGTTAGCCTGGATAAGCTAAGCAGATGTTCCATTTCTTTAGAACTCCATGTCCATTCAGACCTCACCCATGGCTCCACACATGGATGACCACATTGATCCTTAAGGGGACATAAAGAAACTTTTGCACTAAATATAATGATCTCATCTTGTTGTATTCTCATTTACTCTATCTGCTAGTTACCTCATCCTTTTTTTGCTCTTTGATTTCCTTCTGAGGTGTACACTTGCATCCATTATTCACTTGATGCCTCCTTCTTGACCAAAGCACCAATATTCTTCATCAACCAGTAATCCCCAAGCCTGCCATCTTGCCCTTCATTTGAATAGGAATATCCTGACCCTAACTCTCTAGATCTCACTTTTAAAGCCTCCCATTTGCTAAATGTCCATTTAACTTATTTACAGCCCCTCTCAATTAACTTTTAAAACTTTCTGTATAATGCCATCAAAACTAGCCTTTAGGATTTAATTTTATGGAGCAGTCCTATCTTTTTACATAAATTATTATAATTATGGCAACTCGTCTCAAAGTGCTCCCGCACTGACACATCAGCCAATTACCCAGCCTCATTTTTGGAGACAATTAGAAAGGGCCATCCACATACTGTGGAAGAAATTTTTTTGGACACACTGAACAAATTCTGCCTCAACTAATTGTAGATTACACTTCCCAGCCTCTAATATTTCCCAATCTCAAAGCATGTGGTCTTCAAGGTAATGTAAGCCTCTATGTTCCAAATTGCATCTTATTCATCCAAATAAATCAAACTTCATAATTGCAGCTGTAAATAGCTTTAATTTTTCGTTGATAAAAGCAAATAAAGATTTTCATAGCTTCGCACTTCATAATAATGAGTAAAACAAAGCATATTGTAAATGATGATACTCAACATCAAACAAATATAAATGAATTAAAATGATAATAAATGAATAATAATTAATTCAAAAAGTTTCTTGAGTGAGCTTACTCTCCTTCCATAGTTATTCCAAGAATGAGAACGAGCTCCTCGTCTGCTTGGCTATAACGACATATGATGTCATAGTAACTATGATACCTCAACAAAAAACAATTAATCCTTAAAGGGATAGTACAAAATTACTAAAAATCAAAAGCACAAGGTTTTAACATGTGCAATGTGGCAGCTCCAATCAATATTAGGGAAGTTAAAATCACCTGATGTTACAATCTTTTTACTGCCCCATCTCTCTGTAATCTCCTAAAAGAAATTGCTCCTCCAATTCCAACACACTATTGGGGGAAACTATAGTTGAATCATGTGAAAGTGATCATTCCCTTCTTATTTTTAATTCCCACCCTTGTAGCCTCACTGAATGTTCCCCCAGGAATATTCTCTCTAGTATTGCTGTGATGTTCTCCCTCATAAAAATCATAATCATAACTCCCCCCTCCTCCCTTCCCTCCATCTGTTGCATATTTACCCAAGAATGCTGAGCTGTACTCCTGGCTATCCTTCAATCATGTTGTTGTAATACCAATATCACAATCCCCTGTGCCTATGTCTGTCTATGCCCCAAGTTCATTTAGAGTTAGAGAAAATCTGCAAATGCTGGAGTCAAGTACAATAAACAAAAGTGCTCGAGAAATACAGCAAGTCATGCAGCATCAATAGGATAAAATAACAAAAATAACATAAATAAATACAAAAATACATACAATGAAATAAATAAACATAATTTAAAAAAACAGATAAAAGTCAATCAACATTTTGGATCTGAACCCTTCAATTATAATTTGGAAAAATAGGTAGATGTGTGAATAAAAATTGAGGGGAAGAGTGCAGGTGGAGAGGAATGTGAATGGGGAGGAACACAGGCTAACAAGCAAGAGAGGCCCTACTCTTCAGGCTTCTTGCATTAAGAATCATGAAGATTACCCTATCAAATCTTCCACATTCCCTCTTCTGACCCTGTCCGTCTCTCATACTATTCATTTGGTGCTCTTGTTCCTCCTGCTTGATGAGAGTTGGTCAAAGATACTGTGTGCTGGATGGAAAGGGCCCTCAATAATTCTTGGAGACCTTTTTAGTCAATGCTTCCAACAGATGTTATCAAGAAGAAAAAAGAGACCTCAGTGATCTTCCCAGGTGTTTTAATAATCCTCTGTATCCTCTGCAGATATGCAGTTACCATACCACATAATGACACAGCTAGACATGACACTCTCAATTGCACTCCTGTATAAAATTGTCAAGATGGGGGCCGGTAGCCTTGCCCTCCTCAATCTCCTGAGGAACTTTAAAAGTTGTTGCACCTTTCTGACTAATGAGGTGATGTTGTGGATACCAAGGTACTTTGTGCTCTCCATAATGGAACCATTGATGTGTAATGTAAAGTGGTCATCCTCATCCTCCTCAAGTCCACAATTATCTTCTTTGTTATGTCCACACTGAGATTCAGGTTGTTGTTCTTGAACCATTTTACCAGCCTCCCAAATTCCTCTCTGTGAGCAACTCATTATCATTGCTAGTGTGGCTAACTGCTGATGTATCATCCACAAATTTGTTGATTGTTTCAAATGAATCTGGCAGTGCAGTCAGCGGCACAAACAGTAGCGGGCTGAGCACACAACCCTGAGCAAGTGCTAAATGAGATAGATCTTGAGATTTTGCTGCCAACCCAGACTGACTGTGGTCTTTCAGCCAGGAAGTCCAGAATTCATTTGCAGAGAGGGGTGCTGACCTTGGTGAGAACAATTTAGCTGCAAGCCTCTTTGATGATTGTGTTGAACACCGAGCTGAAGACAATGTACAGCAGCATCATTCTCTTGAGATGGGGAGGTCAGGAGTAGAGGATCAAGACTAGAGCATCATCTGTGGTCTGAATTGGACAAAAGGCAAACTGGAACAGGTCTAATGTCACTGAAAGGTGTAATATGACATGTTCCATTTCCATCAGTCATTGCATTTCATGATTGTAGTGGTCATTTAGTCCAGCTACTGACACCTCCTTTAGCACCAGGATGATGGTGGCTACTTTGAATTCAGCAGGGACAGTGGACTGCTGCAGTGAAATGCTGAAGGTGTTCATGAGGATCTCTGTCAGCTGGGCCTCCTTCAGCTCCTGACCAGGTATGTTGTCTGGTCCTGTTGCTTTGTGTGGGTTCAACATAGATGAAATCCTCCTCGCCTCAGTCAAGGCTATGTAAGCTGCCCGTTCTTAAGAGGGAGATGAGGCTTTCTTTGATGTCACATTGTTTAATCTCTCTTGAACTTTTTAAAAAAAACTCTATTTAGTATTTTTTCAATAAGAATAAACAGACTTTTACAGAATAAGTAAACTAATAATAAAACAGTAAAACAAACCCACCCCCTCCCCCCTCCCACAACAGATCCCAAAAGGGAAGCATTAAAAATAAACAAAAACATTCAGTAATTTACAATATTACTAAATTCATATTCTTCATTTATGGTGTCCACATCTTAACAAAAAAAATCATAATTATTATGTAAATTATATGTTATTTTCTCCATATAAATACACGACTTCAAACTCATTATGCCATCAAACTACATTTAACTCCGCTTCATCTTTCCAGGACATAGCAATACATTTACGAGCAACTGTCACTGTTAGATGAATAAACGTTGTCTGAAACTTATCCAACCCCAAGTCCATTAACGGAGTAAAATAACCTAACAAAAAAAAATTTGGATATAAAAGAAATTGAATTTTAAACAAATTTTGAAGAAAAATCCTAATTTTAAACCAGAAAGGATGAACTTTATCACAAAACCAAACAGAAAGTATAAATGTTCCAACACATAAACCACACCTAAAACACAGATCTGAATCACTAAATCCATATTTTTTCAATTTTTCAGGGGTTAAATATAACTGATGCAAAAAATTATAATTAACCATAATATATCTTACATTAATTAATTTAGTCAACCCATCATAACACATATTTTCCCAATCCACCTGACTAATCTCACAACTTAAATCATGCTCCCATTTAATCCTAGATGTATCCAAAAATTTTTAACCATAATATCTTGTAATAATGCATACATTTCTGATATAAAACCTTTATCTGAAAAATATGAAACCATAGATGCAAATTTAGTTAACTTAGTAATTTTCATTTCTATTCCAAAATTATCTTTCACTAATGCCCTAATTTGATAATAAACAGAGAATTCTCCAAAATCCCAAATTTCTCTTTAAGCTGATTAAATAATAAAAATTTACCTTCTTCAATACAATCCTGCAAACCTTTTATTCCTTTAATCCACCAATCTTCTAAAACTCTATTATTCAATGAAAAAGGAATCAATTTATTTTAATATATTGGGGTTTGAACTGATAAACTACCTTTTGATCCTATTAATAAATTCCTTTTAGTCCAAATTTCTAATAAATGTTTCAAAATTGGTACATTATATTTCTGTATTAAGATAGCATTCCATTTAAATACAAACTGATGGGTCAAGGTTCCAATATCGCAGCCAATTCCACACTAGCCCAACTAGGAGGGTTTGAAATATCTAACATACAATTAATAAATCTTAATTGAGCTGCTTCATAATAATTTTTAAAAATTAGGTAATTGCAAACCTCCCAAAGCATACTGCCAGGTCAATTTATGCATCACTACTCTTGCTAATTTTCCTTTCCATAAAAATTCTCGAACTACTTCATTTAAATCTTGAAAAAAGGATTTCAGAAGAGAACAAGGAATTGACTGAAACAAATATTGAATTTGCAGAAAAATATTCATCTTTATACAATTTACTCGACCTATCAAAGTTAAAGGTAATTCTTTCCATTTAATCAAATCTGCTTTAATCTTTCTCATTAATGGTACATAATTTAAATTATACAATGATTGGAAATTTACATCAATCATTATCCCCAAGTACTTAATTTTATCAGTCCATCAAAATTTACTAATTTGTCTAGATTGATCATAATTTCCTTCAGAAATTGATAGTATTTCACTTTTATCCCAATTCACTTTATATCCAGATAATTTACCATATAATTCTAAACAATTTTGCAAATAAATTAAAGATTGATTGTAAATGGTTATATGATTATATTAGTTAAATATATCAAAACATCATCAGCAAATAAATTAATTATATTCATCCTGTCCAATCCTTATACCTGTAAAATTCTCATTCTGCCTGAAGGATTGAGCTAATGGTTCAATGACCAATGCAAATAGGGCTGGCGACAAAGGACGACCATGACGAGTTGAACGCGTTAATTTTTAAAAAGTTTGACAACTTGTCACCACCCTTGCTACAGGATTATTATATAATGCCTTCACCCAACCAATAAATAAGGGTCCAAATTTATATTTCTCCAAAACTTTAAATAAAAAATTCCATTCGACCCTATCAAAAGCTTTTTCAGCATCCAATGATACTACCAACCCAGGTTGGTAAAAATAGTAGGTTGGGTTGCTGATGTGAAGCATTGATTAATGAAACCACTCTAAGCATATTATCTGAAGCATACCTATCTTTAATAAAACCAGCCTGGTCAGAATGTGGTAAATACTTTGCTAATCTATTTGCTAATAATTTCGCTATTATTTTATAATCCACATTTAATAAGGAAATTAGTTGATAAGAAGGAACCTTCAAAGGGTCTCTGCCTTTTTTTGGTATAACTTATTATTGCACTCAAACACGAGTCTAGTAAAGCTTGTTCCTGAGTTATCTGATTAAGAACATCCATGAATACAGAGGACAGATCATCATAAAAAATATATAAAATTCAGCAGTGAACCCATCATCTCCTGGTGACTTCCCATTAGGCATTTGTTGAATAACATCCTTTATTTCTAAATCCATAAAAGGAGAATCCAACTTTCTCACATCCCCCTTCTTCAATATTGGTAAATTTAACTCTGACAAAAACGCTTCAATAGATCCTTCATCTCGCACTCCCTCAAAAGCATATAATTTCTGATAAAATGACAAAAATTGGTCATTAATTTCATGAGGTTTAAAAGTAACTGAATTGTCCTTCCTCACAGCATTAATAATCCTTGAAGCTTGTTCAGTTTTCAAGGAGGGACCGTGGCCTGATGGTGAAGGAGGAAGAAGTATAATTCCATATTCCCCCAGTTGTACTAAAAAATACCCGAATTTAAATACTTGGAAAAGTTTTAAAAGTTTGTTTTGTAGTTATCTGAATGTTTAAAGACTGTAATGGCAGTTAATACAAAGAAATTGAAGACACAGATTCAGAAGAAACTTCACTTTAAAAGCTTAGAAGTGAGGCCTACTTACCAAATGGCATCCTTGGAGTCAACTGGACAGCCATCCAAGCAACAAAGGACTCCAGCCCGGTTGAGTATTACCCCAGCACCGCCACAAGATGGCGCCGGGCTACCAATTTTTTTCTTCATATCTTGATCAGCACGACCGCGATGTCGGGCGCGCTGCAGGATTGCT
The DNA here is from genome assembly GCF_036971445.1 of Narcine bancroftii. NCBI lineage: Eukaryota > Metazoa > Chordata > Chondrichthyes > Torpediniformes > Narcinidae > Narcine > Narcine bancroftii. The sequence goes on along the minus strand of NC_091470.1, from coordinate 245,759,347 downwards.
GGAGTCCACGACGGACACGACGCGCAGCGCTGCTGCAAGTCCCGGCGGCGCAGAGGCTCGGGGCAGCATGTCGGAAGACGTGCATGCGCAGACCTCTGTGTTGCAGGGCATGCGCGGTGTGTCACGGGTCCGGGAGTTACTGGATAAAGTCTGGGCTGTCGGTGAGGGTCAACAGCATTCTGAACAAACTGGGTCTGGACCTGTAGGGGTCCAGACCAGAAAGAAGCAAGGTTAAATCGAAGGTTGAATTAAAAGAATTGGAAGAAGAATCATTGATTGTTGTTGAAGAAAAAAAAAGGTAGGTCTCAAGGAGAGGACACTAAATTTGAAGCTGTTTTTACTGTTTTGGAATCAATGGCACATCAAATGGGCAATATGTCAATGCAAATATCTACTCAGATGGAACATCGATTTATGAATATAACTGAAAAAATGAATAATATTTCTGATGATGTTTCTTCTCTTAAAAAGGACATTTTTGCTGTTAAAGATAATGTCAATAAATGTTTGAATTTAGTGGATACAGTTCAAGATAATTTTAAGAAAATGGAAGGTGCCTTTCCAGTTTGCAAGGATCAAGTAGAATGTAATAAACAGAAAATAGAGAAAGTGGAAGATTCATTCGTTGGATGGGAGATTCAGATTTATTGAAGAAGATAGACTCTCTGGAAAATCAAAGTCATCGAAATAATGTTAAAATAGTGGGAATTCCTGAAGGAATCGGGGTTCAGATCCATAAAAAAAATTTAAAAATGGATTCTTGAGACATTGGGATTGGAGTTTTTTTCCAGAAGGTTTGGAGTTGGATAGGGCTCATAGGGCTTTAAGGAGTAAACCATATCCAGGTCAATCACCACGAGCTGTTTTGATTCGCTGTCTAAAATATCAAGATAGAGAAACTATTTTGAGGTAGCAGTTCAGAATGCAAGTAGATATCAATCCCTGTTTGCTGGTACAGGGAAATAAGGTTTTTTTCTATCCAGATCTGAGTCAAGAAATTATTAGGAGATGTAAAGAGTTTAATTCTGCTAAAGAGGTGCTTTGGAGAAAGGGTTATAATTTTTATTTTAAATATCCTGCAGTTTTGAAAAAAATTTATGGTAATTTTCAATCACAATTTTTTTGAGAATGATTATGATGCTTTAATCTTTGCTCATTCTCTGCCTGATAGGGCTGTTGAAAGGCACTCTTCACCTAAGAGGATATCTGAGAAAAAGAATGGAAACGGGAATGGGAATCTGTCAAAGAGCTTGATTGATATTGATGATTTGTGATATTGATGAAGTTTTGGGATTAAAATCAATGGGGCTGTGAGCTAATTTAGACATCATTTTACGAGTCCGATTTGGGGTAGAGAGGTCGCTGAAGCTTTCTGAAGTCGTCTGCCACCTGTGGGGGGGATTTATTTCTGTCTACACCAAGCTAATTGGGGAGTTACTACTTTGTAGTGCTTTATATAAAAATATTTTTTTATTTGAATACATTTAATTTTGTTAGGGAGGGGTTGGGAACTGCTTTGTTTAGTGATCATTTATAAAGGGAAGCTTTAAGATTATTTTTTTTATTATTAGAAGAGATAGAAAGAAAGGGGGGCTTTTAAGGGGAGTTTTAAGGTTTTTTTTTAGTTAGAAGAGATAGAAAGTTAAGGGTTTTTTTGTATTTGTTTGACATTTGATAATAACGCCTAATATAAACTTTGCAATGTTTAATGTTCAGGGTTTAATAATCCGACTAAGAGGAAACGTGTTTTAGCTTAGATAAAAAAGATGAGAGTTGACATTGCTTTTTTGCAGGAGACTCATTTAACCGAAAAAGAACATTTGAAATTGAAGAGGGACTGGGTTGGACATGTATCTTCATCTTTCTTTAATTCAAAAGCAAAAGGAGTGGCAATTCACAAGAAAATACCATTTGACCTTGTTTCTTTGTCGGAATTAGTTGGTCGTATTTTAATGATTAATTGTAAATTGTTTGCTGACCCATGGTCTTTATTGAATGTGTATGCACCTAATGTTGATGATGAACAGTTTCTGTCTGAAGCTTTCTTAACTTTAGGTCAAGCTAAGGAGAATATTTTGATTGGGAGGGTCTTCAATTGTGTGTTAGACCCATTATTGGATAAATTTCCAAAAGTTGTGAAAAAATTGAAAGCAGCTGTTCAATTGGTTTCCTTGATGAAAGACCTGAATTTGATAGAGGTCTGGAGAAGTTTAAATCCTACTGAGAAAGATTTTTCATTTTATTCTTCACGTCATGATTCATTTTCTAAGATTGACTTTTTTTTTAAGCATCAGCACATTTGCAAGCAGGTTTTATTCAAGCTTTCTTTGGTGTTTATTGCTTGTGTGGGGCCAGAAGTTAATCAATATTTCACTGGAGGTTTAATGCAATGTTATTGAAAAAACCAGAATTTGTAAAATTTATTAAGGATCAAATTGCTATTTATTTAGATTTGAATAAGAATACAGTTAGGACTAATTTTATTGTATGGGATGCTTTAAAGGCATTTTTACGTGGTCAAATCATTAGTGATGCATCAAAAGAAAAGAAGAAATTTCTGATAGAGTCTCAGTTGTTGGAAAAACAAATAGTAGAGTTGGAAAAGGAATTTCAGAGGAATTCGACAGAAGATAATAAGGCTTTTTTGACAAAATTGAAGTTAAAATATAATATATTGCAAACTGACCAATATGAACATTTGATTCAAAGATCTAAGCAACGTTATTGTGAGTTAGGGGACAGAGCACATAAAGTCTTGGCATGGCAATTGAAAACTGAACTTCTCTTGAACTTGATGGAAAATTTCAGATTCTATGACCTAAACAAACTGCAAAGTTATTGAGCTCAATTACTCAAACTCACCCTCTTCAGACATACCTATCTGTATTTACCTGGGCTAGATACAGGGGGCCAAAAAATCTGACATTTCTCTCCAGCTGGGAAACATCTGTTGAAGCTCAACTATTCAAATTCAAGATTATCAATATATGACTGCAAATACTGTATATAACCAGATGAAACAGTGCTTTTCTGGACACGTGAAAATAGAGTCATAATACATTTCTCACACGGCACATTTGTTTTATATAATATGTGATTTATTATATATTTAAATATTCTGGAATCATTGGAAAAGTGACCCAAGGTTACAGAATACCATTCATCAATCTCACACCCTGTGAGAAAAAGCTATTTCCCAGCCTGGTAGTCCTGATTTTGATGCTTTAGTACCTCATTCTTGATGGAACTGGCTTAAAGATACTGTGTACTGGATGGAAAGGGTCCTCAATAATTCCTTGAGCCCTAATTAGACAACATTCCTGACAGATGTTTTAAATAAATAAAAGGGAAACCCCTATGATCTTCTCGGCCATTTTGATGATCCTCACGTTCGAGTTTTACTCCAATGCTTTCCAGTTACCATACCACATAATGATGCAACAAGACAGGACACTCTCAGTTGTGCTCCTGTAAAATGTTGTCAAAATGAGGGCCAGTAACCTTGCCCTCTTCGACTTCCTTAGGAAGAGTAGGTACTGCTGCACTTTCCTAATGAGGATGTGCTGTGGGTTCCAGATAGGTTGCCTGTTATATGCACACCAAGGAACTTAGTGCTCTCAACTCTCTCCACAACAGAGCATTGATGTGTAGTGGAGAAGGTTTACATTCACCCTCCTGGAGTCCACAATTATCTCCTTTGTCTTGTCCATGTTGAGATTCAGGTTGGTGTTCTTGTTCAATTGGCAAGCCTCCCAACCTCCTTTCTACAAGCTAATTCATTATTGTTGTTTTATTTTCTGTAAATCTGATTGTTTGAACTGAATCTGGCCGTGCAGTCATGAGTCAGCAGCATGAACAGTAGCTGGCTGAGCACACAGCCCTGAGATGCTCAGCGTAATGTGATGAGAATTTGCTGCCAACATGGACTGACAGGTCTTTTAGTCAAGAATTCCAAAATCCAGTTGCAGAGCGGGGTGTTGAGTCCCAATGAACAACAGCCTAGCCTATGAGACAACATTCTCTAAGTGGGTGAGGACAGGGTGGAGGATCAATGCTATAGCATCATCTGTGGACCTTTTTGGATGGTTTGTAAACTGAAACAGGTCCAATGTCACTGGAAGGTATGATCTAATTGGTTCATTACCAGTCTATCAAAGCACTTCATGTTTGATGAGGTCAGTGCCACTGGGCACTGTTAATTTAGCCCAGTTAATTTGCTCCTTTGGGCACTGGATGATGCTGGCTGCTGCAATGAGATGTTGAAGATATCTGTTAGCACCATTATCAGCTGGGTTGCACATTTCTTGAGTTCCCGACCAAATATGTTATCTGATCCTGCTGCTTTCCATGGGTTCACCCAGGATAGGATCCTCTTCATCTGGTGATGCAGGGCTCCTGTTCTTCAGTGGGGGAGATGGTATTTTCCTTGGTGTCACATCATTTTATTCCTCAAATCATGTATAGAAATAATTCAACCCATCAGGAAAGGTGGTATAATTGTCACTGACATACAGGGTTGACTTCTCACAGTTTATGGTTTAAATACTCTGCCACTTGTGCCTTAAGTTGTATTACATATTGGGTTCTGGCACCATACTACCCAGATTCCAAAACATACATTTTTAATTTAAAAAAAAAGGAAAAATAATTTTCTGAAAGCTTTTTGAATTTCTCTCCAATACAGAGATTTAAGATAACAACAAAAACAGTTTTAAACAATTTCAGAAATTAAAAAAACTTATTTGAAGGGCAAACGTGAATAATTAAATTATTAGATTTTTCTATAAAATTAAATAGGTGATAGTATAAGTAAGAAAATTTAACTTTACTCAATACAGGACTGACTAGCACAGCTTGTAAGAAAGAGGTGGACTCCACAATGGGTAACATCTGCAATGAAGAGGCTCTGTCACTGAACTCCATGTGGAAAGCCAGGGCTATGTGGCGTGACAGATGCACTAACATTTGTCATGAATACACATTGTACTGATAGATCTACCCATGTCAAGTGCTTACTTTTCAGGGAGCAGCTGAATGACAACAGCTCCCTTCAGAAATGTCATCAACACCCAGCAAGATTTGGTTCCATCTCTTTCTGAAGTGGAAGATCAGCCTTGAACTTGATGAATGGTGGAATACAACTGAAAAGTCAGATGGCCTAGTTTGGTTCCAATGACTTGAATTCTGATGTACTAAAACTGGCTCTGGGCTTCTCTACTAAGAACCACACTACATGTAAAATACAAGGTATTGAAAACTCAGTGATCAAGCTGCAAACAATAATTGAGACTGCACATGTTTAGAGTATGAGCTGTAAGAATTGTCAACTAATTCACCAAATCATCCAATAGAATGGGCCTTACATTTAATATTTGTGAACCCATTGCCCCAGTGCACCACACAACCGTCTGACAATGACAATTCACAGTGACACCTTGGAAAAGGTGTATTACTTCCAATATCTGCAGAGCTACCTCACTACAGAGACGGCTCTCAGTGATGAAATTTTCAATGCATCAGAATATCCTTTGGTCAATTGAGCAACAGTGAGCAGCAATGATTCTTCCTATGTCCTTCTAAAATCTGGACAACCAACTGCAGTGGAAAACTACTAACCACACTGTCTCTACAATGTCATCCAAATTCATTGGAAGATGGGTGAACCAGTGTCAACATCCTCTCCCAAGCCAACTGTGGTAAACCATTGCTATTATGTGATTGGCTACTGACGGCTGGACATGCCTCCTGAGACTGATCCTACCTATTACCTCTTTGCATGCTCCCCAGTCTTCCTGCCATGATCAGGTGATGTCATTGGTTGTTCCTCCAATCTATAGTTAATAAAAACCTAACAGTTTCACAACCTCAGTCTTTTGTGGTAATTGATGTTTCATCACCAAAATCCACAGCATTGAAACTTCAGTTACTTTCAACCAGCAACAATGAGCAGATCTCCTCAAGATACTCCAGGAATAGATACTCAATTGCAATCTTTGTGGTGATAGAAGATAATCAGATTGGAAAAAAAATTCAAGAATATACTCAAAGCTTCCTTGAAGAAATATAGCATCTGTGTTGACTCCTGGGAATCTATACCCCTTGACAACATGCTTCAAGTGACAGAGAAGCCTTTAAGAAGGTACTGAGAATCTAAAGGTAATTAACTGAGAGCACACTGAAGTCTGCATAAACGATAAAGCACCACCTCATTGCTATCTGTCTGCACATCAGCCACCTCTGGTCTTATCTGTGGAAGAATATGTGGTATCCACAAAGGCCATGTAATACACCTAAGAACCCACAAAACCAGAGTTGGTTATATTAGATTCTAAAGGACTGCCTAAGAAGAGCTCACTCCCACCAATTCTACTTTTTAAAAAATATATAGATATTGTTTTACATTCATCAATGATATTTTAAGGTAATGAACATAGATCTATTTAATTTTTGATATAAAAATTTACTGAAATTAAGAGTAATGATAATATAATAATAATTTGAATGTAATTGTGTCACATCTAAACATTAAAATTTTATTTTCAAAAATCGCAATTCAGCTTTAAAATTGAGAATAAATTAGTAAATACTTACTGAACATGCCTGTAAATTAAGTGTCACCAATTCCGGACAGTGGATCTGAATGTGTTTCAGTGAGTCATCATCCAACTATTGGGTGGGGGGGGGGAGGAGGGGGGGAAATGCAAATCACTTTACACTTTGAAACAATACATCAATTTACAATAAAGATCTAATCATATTTGACTGGAAGCACCATAATGAATGTTACTTCCCTCATATTTTCTATTTTTTTTCCAACAAGAAGGACCAAGTCATACAAATAGTACTGCGAAAGTAAATGCAGAAAACAGCTAGTCTACTCAATTAGTATATTATTCAGAGTAAAAAGTCTTTTCAGATATTACCATATTATCTCCATGGAACAGCTGTGACAATGCTATGGCCTTATCAACATTTGCTTAATTCACCCCATATCCCTCTAAATCTTTCCTATGATTATAGGACAAATTTGGAGTCTATTGTGGAGAGCCTTGGTGGCATCAGCATCTTTATATTTAAAAAAGAAAGGCAGCTTTTCTTTCTGTCATGGACATCAGGGCCTTAGTGGACATACTAAGCCAAGGTGAATGTTACTAAGAGAGCACCTCATTCTCCATGCAGGAAAAAGCTTTGATGCATGCATCATTTGAATTACTTTTGGTTTAAATGTAACTATCACATACGACTGTATTATAAGATTTAAATCCAAATTAACCATTTTACTCAAATGATTCACTCACCAACTGAGAAGTTAAATGTTGTAATAGTTTCTATCAGCAATCATCCTTGATTCAAGGCATAAAAATATTAGGGAATCTCAAACCTGGGACTTGGAATCATTGTGCTGCCATAAGTGAAGCAAAATTTCGATTCACACTAAATGTTTTCTTTACACAAATGAAATGAACAAACATTGCATCTGTGTTCAAACCTCTCAAGAACCATATTAAAAAGCAGTCGCAATAAACATTTTGCATAACATCATCATTCATCTGAATTTTGTTGCAGCTTGTGATAGCTACATTCAAAGCAGGCATGCTGTTTAATGGCAGGTAATTGAAAAGGTTTGAGGCCATCAGAATCTTATTTGAATCAATTTAAAGCATTATAAATGTTGTATATGATTATTGATAATTCTAAGAGAAATAATATTTCTGAATTATGCACAATTGTTTAGAATTCGTGATATTACACAACTGAAGTCAGTATTGGTCTTCTTTCTTGTATTATCTCAAGTTTTCAAAATTTATCACAAAAACTGGATAACTCAAACTCAGCTATTATCACCTAATCACTTAACATCCTACACACAAAGTAAAATATGAAAGTCAGTCTGCTAACACCATGGTTGAAGTAAAAACACAATGCTGGAGAAACTCAGCAGGTCAAATAATGTCCATTATATAGCCAAGATAAAATCTTTGATAAATAAAGGGCACTGTTTGACCTGCTGAGTTTTTCCAGCATTGTGTTTTTATTGTACACACAAATATTGTCAAAGAAAGTAATAGTCAACAGTTCAAAAATAGCCACTTCCTCATTCAAACGTGTTCCATTTAAACACAGTTTGAAATCTGCCAAGATTCACCATGGCTGCAGAGGTAACATCTGAGTTTAAGTGTGGAGATAGAATCTAAATTCCAGGTCGAATCCTGGTCACCTGGAACCCTGGCTGTTGTTCACAGACTAAGGTTCTACGCTTTACAACATCATACCAGCAAATGAATAATCAAACTCGTGGATTTGGGACTCTGCTCACCTCTTTGCAACTGGATCCTCAACACAAGACCTCAATTAGTATAGATTGGCAGCATGGCCACCCCTTTGCTGACCATCAACAAAGGCATCTCAAGGCTAAATACTTCATCCCTTGCTCTATTCCCTCTGCACTAACAGATGCTTAGCCAAGTTTGGCTCCAACACCATCCATAAATTTGCTGATAACATCTCTATTGTAGGCTCAATAACAAATAATGACAAGTCAGAATATAGAATGGATATTGAGAATCTGACTGTGTGCTGCAAGAACAGTAATCTTAATCTCAATGTCCGCAAGACCAAGGATATTACTATGGACTTTACGAAGGGAAGGGTGAGGGACCATGCCCGTCTTCATTCATGGGATGATGGTGGAGAGGATTAGCACCTTTGAGTTCATGGGAGCCCACATTTCAAAGGACCTTTTCTTGAGTAAGCACATCAAGGAAATCTTGAAGACACACCAACACCTCTATTTTCCAAGTAGTCAAAGGGGATTTGGCACTTAACCAAATATTTCATCAAACTTTAAAAAAAATGCAATGAAAAGTATAGTGATTTGTGGCTTCAAGGCCTGATTTGAAAATTCAAATATCCAGGAATGGAGGAGGCTGCAGAAAGTGGCAAATATAGCTAAGTCCATCAAAGGCAATAAATACCTGTCCAATTAAGGCATCTACGTGAGACGCTGCCTCAACAAAACAGCCAATATCATGAAAGATTTCCATCATCCCAGTCACCACTTCTTGCTGTTACCTTCAAGCAGAAGGTAGGGAAGCCTAAAATCCAGTCCCTCAAGATTTTTGCCCAACAGCAAACAAGTTCTCGAATCATTCCAAACTACCCTAAACTTGACCATAAAAAAAAAATCTATCTGCACTATTGAAACATCACTTTCTTCTTGCACTAAGCAACTGTGAAGATTTATTTATCCTTTTATATTTATAATTTTTTTTCTGTCTAGGCTTTTTAAAATTCTTAAATTAAATTAATATATTTAGCACAATAACAGGCCATTTTAGCCCAGGAGCAATCCAATTAACTTACACCCCCTGTACGTTTTGATCGATGAGAGGAAGCCGGAGCCCCTGGGGAAAGCCTACGCAGACACGGGGAGAACGTACAAACTCCTTACAGAAAGGGATTCCAACCCTAGTCTCGATTGCTGGCACTGTAAAGGCACTTAGCTAACTGCTATGCTAACCATGCCAATTATTCTAGTATTTTAATTTTTACCACTGCATTTGGTGTATCTTATGTACCTGAGTAGCAGGTGCAAGCAAGAATTCTGATGCATCTGAACATTGTACTCATGCATATGACAATAAACTCTCATTCAAATGCACATTCTCAATGTTAGAGAAGTATCAGAACCAAGTGCCTTTAATAAATAAAACTGAAATGAGAATTAGAAAAAAATGCTTACTTGAGATTTGTCACACCATGCACAAATGAAGATGCTATTAGTTGTTGAAGACAAATTACATAATCCCAAGGGCATCACAGCAGGTGCCTGCACTGAACAACCTTTATAATAATCAATAATTATCCATAATTTTTTTATTCTATCATTAGCTAGCCACCTCAACTGGATCAATGATTGGGGCAGCAAAGTTAGTGTAATAGTTAACGCAATGCTGTTACAGCACCAGCAATCAGGGCCAGGGTTCAAATCCCTTGCTGTCTGTACATTCTCTCCCTGTCTGCGTGGGTTTCCTTCAGTGTCTCTGGTTTCCTCCACTGTTCGAAATGGACCAGGTGTTTCAGGTTAATTGGGAGTAATTGGGCAGCACAGGCTCGTGGGCTGAAATCACCTGTATGTCTAAATTTAATTTAAAATTTAAATTTAACTGAGTAAAATGACCATAAGCTGGTGAAAGGACAAGTATTCCATTGCAATGGCTTTGTCTTCTTCCTCCCAAAGTATTCCCTCCAACTGCCAGATATTTATCAGTTGTATGATGTCAGACTCTACACTTTCCTGGATGGAGGTAGCTACCACAAGATTCAAGAAGCTCAGTGTATTCTGCTCAATCCCGAATGTTGGCTAAATTTGGCTTCAATAAGCACAAGTTACAGGACAATCAGAATTCTCCACCTTCCAGATCTGCAGCACACATTACTGATGGGACAACAGAGAAGTAGGTGCTACAAGAAAAATAATTGCATCCCGGTTATGTATTATTTCAACTTGGAAATATACAGGTACTCCCAACTTATGACTGTAATCAGGACTGAAGGATTGGTCGTATCTCAAAATGAACATGTCGGAAATTTGCCTGTGAGCATGGAGTACAAAAGTCTTAAGGCAAACTTTTTAAAATCATATCTTTTTTTAATTGCAGATTTGACAATAACAACTTAAAGCTTCCTGAATTTGTCGATCAACCTTGGCGAATCTTTCCACATTCTGGTCCATGCTTACCTTGTTAGTTGGCACCTTGGAGTCCTTAGGCTGTGCGCCGTCATCTTGATTCCTCTGCGCATGCATGAGTCTTCGGTTGGCACATGCATGGTGGGTTCGCGTACTGGAGTTAGAATGGTCCATGCATGAGAGTTAAGCACCCTAACAATATTGAATTCGTGCCCTTAACACTCACAGGCACCAACCGAAATTCAATATGCAAACCCACCACGCACACGCCAACCGAAGACTCACCCACGTGCACATGAATCAATTTGACCACACCAAGCCTACAGACCCTGGGATGCTGACTATCAAGGTAAGCACACACATTTTGGCTCTGATGTGTCCTATATTCCTGTTATAGTTTGTCAAATACAACATAATTGATGTACATTTTATATTTTTTCTTTATTTTTTTTAAATTTTCGATCATACGTGCAGATGGACATGAGCCACAATTTGGGGAGTACCTGTAGAATGGTTCGTTTATTGTCAATGGCCAAAATAATATACTATGACCAAATTAACCACAAAGAGATGCAGATCCTGGAGGCAAAGCATCACAAGACCATCATAAATATATTAAAAATATTCCTTCACTGATAACCAGTTGTATAATTTCAATTTTTATCTGTGAACACATGAATTCTCTTCCCAAAAATGCTGTGGAGATTCACCCAATATTTTCAAGAAACAACAAATTATTTTTAAAAATTAAGTAACATGGGAACAGGGCAGGATAGTTTCAGTCAAGATCTAATTTTCAAGGTATAAGGGTCTGAATAGTGTACTCTTGCCCCTATTACCTCATATCCTATCTAATAATTGAATCAGAAGGCACAAAAAGTAAAATTCTTTTCCACAAACATTGTTAAAAAGAGCCACAAGATGCATTCTACTACATTGCAACACTATTGACAACATTCTTTCACAACAAGTGAACCATGTTTTATTAACTAGTTCATCAAGTCTATGTTAATGAAAGGATAGAGAAGATCACTTCATTCCCTTAACATTCAAAAAGCTATTTCTTTCTTTGAATCCATACGTCAACAGAGTCAATGCAGCCTTCTCTGAAAGGGAATTTCAATTCACTACTTTCTGGGTGAAGAATTTTTTTCTTCCTCTTGTCTTGAAAGGCCAACAAATTCTTTTTTGAGCTGTGACCCCTGGTTCTAAACACCCCCAACCATCAACTCTGCATTAATCCTGTTGGGCCTATTGAGAATTCTGGACACTTCATATATCTTTCTCCAACTCTCAAGAACGGTAATGCCTTCATACAATACTTAAATTATATTGTTTAAGCTACTGAGAAAGGCACAAACGAGGAGGTTTACTGAATTGTCACTATATTGTAACAATACAAGCAATAAATTTGATTGGGGAAAAAAGAGTGAAGCTCTCCCATAAATTCCAAGTTATCAAATCAATCCACACAAAAAGAAAACTGTGGAAGTTGAATTACTGGAAGGTCCAGATATGAAATGAAGGAATTTGAAATAATTGGATGTAGAGATACGAAATAAGATATTGTACAAAACCAAAGTAGATTTTTCAGAGCACTATCTCAGAAGGTTCAAGCCATATTCACCATTTCACAAACCAACTGCAAGTATTCACCATTTCACAAGGAAACCAAGTATTCTCTCCCTGTTGAATACCTAACACTGCTTTTTTCAACAAAGTTTAAGAAGCCATAATGTTGTCAATCACAGCTGGCAAGTATCTAAAAATGAGTATAATATTAAAGAAAATATTTGACTATATTTAAAAAGAAACTGTGATTGTTGCTCATTTCTGTTTGGTGGTTATCGATAACTGAATTGAAAATTTAATAGTCAAAACAGACATCAGCTTTGGTGATGTTAATAACAGCCTCAATGGGTCTCTTAACGTATGACAGAAACGTTTAAAGATTAAAGTATTTTTTTATTATTGTGGATGAGTTGATTATCGTAATGACCAAAATTGATCCTGAAATAGAGATTGAAAAGATATTCTCTCTCTCTCTCTCTCTCGCTCGCTTGCACACACATGCACAAAGATTTTCAAACAAATTTGGCCAATTTTTTCTAGCATTATCAAATGGCTCCGAGAGCCTAATTAAAACTGGTCATTAAATAAAATCGATGTAAATTTGAAGGTATCGGCAGTGACTAATATTGAGAATGTGTATTTTAAAATATTCAACTTTATAGATCAAGAGAATGTTCAAAGTTGCACAAAAATTGAAATATTATCTAAACGACCACAAATTTATGAATAACCAGAAAGTCGCATGTTTAAAAGAAACTAATGAAAACTTTGAAAATGATACCGGCATATAAGACAGCATTAGAGAAGTGATTCTTCAAAATGTATATGTGATTCACAAAATTGTCAGTCATCATCTCTAATGGTATGGCAATATATTTGTTTGTGAAGTCTGAATGGATGGATCAGGAAGAACAATTATTTCAAAAATTGGCAAATGAAAATTACCAACCTGAGTGCACCCTCTTAAAAACATGGCCTTCAGACCACTACATCCTCCCACTAGAGCCTCTATGCCATCCTTGGTCACCTGATCACACCAGGAAATGTTTAAATGCTCAAGGTTTCGATTACCCTCACTGAAAGGCAAAAAAAAATGTAGCTCAATAAAGGTTTCATTTAGTTCATATTCAAAAGTTAATTGATGCCTCAAACTTTAAGTCATTAAGCCATGCACACTTTTTGAAATCACTTCATATCCACATGTCAATAAGACAAGAAACAATCATCATCATAACACAGCATTAGATTGTCACTTGTGCAATAAAAACAGGACATTATTTCCTATTGTGGTAAAGCTGCATTACAGGGAAGAGTCAGGTGTACCTCAGATACACTAAGAAAAATGTTTTTTTGCGACAAAAGAGACAGTGATAACTACCTGTAATATGAATTGCCTTGGTTTACTTCAATTAACAGTGCAGTAAATTTCAGTTAAATTGCCACACGAATCTTTGGAAGTGCTGGACTGTCAGAACCTCTGGACGATTGGATGTTATCCACTTAATCTTCCAATACTTCTAAGATATCACATGGCAGTCAAGATAAATTTTCCATTGAACATGTATGAGAAACATAAATGGTCAAGTTTCAAGAAAGCTGAACACAGAGAGTATAGTGGAAGCATGGGAACTGGGGTCCCAATGTGTCCTCACCAATCCCACCCCCAGGAGTCCAATGAGCCAAATGCTGAATAATCTGGATTTCTGAGCAATTCAACAGCAATCAGATTTTTACTGTATAACTATTTCAGTCACCTGCTGTACGTTTGGTTGAAAATCTTCATTAAACTATTTTATGTAAGCCTATCATGTTTAAATATTGGGATTGTGCAAAAGAAATGTTCAATCCCTTAAGCCTGCTCCTCCATTCAACAAGGTCATGGCTGATCTTCTGATTGTACACCTTTTTCCTACTCCTTTCCCATGATTCTTCTAATCTCCAGAAATATACTCAGCTGTTTTGAATGTGAGCTACGACCAAGCCTGCTCAACTCGGTGGATAGAGAATTCCAAAGATTCACCAGTCCATGATAGAACTTTTCCTCTTTTCAGTTTTAAGTGATCTACACTTAGTTTTAAGACCATCGGTTCTAGCAAGGAAAAGATCTTCCTTGCATTAATCCTGTTAGCCTTCTAAGTATCTTGCATATTCTAAAGAGGCCTTGGCCAACTCAATCAACACTTATTTGACAGTTCCACCATTACAGGAATCAGCTTGATGAATCTTCGCTGAATTCTCCCTATAGCCTGTATCTTTTTTTTAAAAAAAGGTAAGGAAACTAAAATTGTTCACATTATTCAAAGCAGACTATCGCAGCCTTCTTGGCATTTGAAATTATGTAAACTAATAAGATATAATTAATAGATCATTAGTCCATAATTTATTAATATCAGAACATTCAAATAATTTCTATTCATGAGCCTTTACAGATGATGGTGACAGGTCCCTTACTATTTGAACTCAAGTGACAGAGACAAACTCAAAAAAAAGGAATTATAACTGTACATTGACAATTATTGCTTATGGGGCAATGCTCAAGTTTGCATTTGTTTTATTTATTTATAAATAAGTCAAAATCAAGTCCAAGTTTATTTTCATATGTACTGAGGTACACTAAAAATAAAGTTTGTTTTGTAAGCAGTTCAGCTCATCAACCCATAGTACTGCAGCAAAAACATACAGCACAAAGCTAGCGGTCAGTTAGAACAGAGTAATTACTCTTTTCATGTGAGGTTCACTCAGGAGTCTGATGAAGGCAGTCCTTGAATCTCATGGTGCATCATACATTAATGATCTGGATGATGGGGTGGTAAATTGGATTAACCCTAAAATAGGTGGAATTGCAGATAATTAAGAAGGTTTTCAAAGATTGCAGAGGGATTTGGACTGCTGAGAAGAGTGGGCTGAAAGATGGCAGATGGAGTTTAATGCTGATAAGTGTTAAGTGCTTCATTTTGGTAGGAATAATAAAAATGGGACATACATAGTAAATGGGAGGGCATTGAAGAATGCAGTGGAGCAGAAATATCTAGAAATAATGGTGTGCATCGTTCCCTGAAAGTCGAATCTTATGTGGATAGGGTGGCCTTTATATATCAATGCATAGAATACATCAGTTGGGAAGTGATGTTGAGACTGTACAAGGCATTGGTGAGACCAAATTTAGAGTACGGTTTGCAGTTCTGGTCACCGAATTATAGGAAGGATATCAACAAGATAGAGAGAGTTCAGAGAAAATTTACAAAAATGTTACCTGGGTTTCAGCATCGAGATTACAAAGAAAGATTGAAAAAATTAGATCTTTATTCTTTGGAGCATAGAAGTTGAGAGGGGATTTGATAGAGGTATTTAAGATTATGAGAGGGATAAAGTGGATGAGGATGGGCTTTTTCCATTGAGAGTAGGAGAGATTGAAACAAGAGGTCATGAGTTTAGGGGCAAAAGTTTAGAAGTAACATGAGGGGAGAACTTCTTTACTCAGAGAATGGTGGCTGTGTGGAATGAGCTTCAAGGAGAAGTAGTGGCGGCAAGGTCAATTTTGTCATTTAAGGAAAAATTGGATCAGTCTATGGATGGGAGGGGAAGGGAGGGTTATGGGCAGGGTGCAGGTAGATGGGCTAGAGGAGAGTACTTAGTTCAATGCAGACTAGAAGGGCCAAAATGGCCTGTTTCCATGCTGCAATTGTTATACAGTTATTATCTCACACTCGTGAACTTTCTTCCCAATGCAAAGGAGGAAAAAGAGTGTGTGGCTGGGATGGGACAAGTCTTTTAATAGGTTGGCTGCTTTTCTAAGGCAGCAGGTCATGTGGATGGAAGACATGGAGCTGTGTGATGGTCTGGACTGCATTCACATCTTATTGCAGTTTCTTGCAGTCTTGGGCTGAACAGTTCTTGTGTCACGCAATGATACATCCTGAAAGGATATTTTCAGTGGTACATCTGTAGAAGTTGCTGCAGGCAATAAGTGAAATTTTCTCAGGCTTCTAAGAAAGTATAAATGCTGGTGTACTTTCTTGACCACTGTCTATGTGATTGAATCAGTATTGGTTGTTGGAGATGGTTAATTCAAGGAATTTGAAGCTGTTCACTATCTCCACCTCAGTACCATTGAGGTGGACTGGGTATTGAGCTCAATAAGGGATGGAGCTCCACCCCTCCTCTGGAAGTCTACGACCATCTCCCTAATCTGGCTGTCAATGAAGGAGAGGTCATTTTTTTCTGGCACCAAGCCACTAGTCCTTCCATCTCCCTTGTATATTTGACTCTTCATTGTTTTAGATTTAGCCTACATCGGTGGTGTCATCTGCAAATTTATAGATGGCCACACATTCAGCAAAGCAATTCAATCTGTACAATTGTGATTCATTGACTTTCTTGTATGTTTTTAAATAAAGAATTCACTACATTCAAAAGTCATTTGCTAAAATGGGACTATGCAACAGACTGAATGAGAGAAAGTTTATGGGTTTAATTTTTAAAACATTCAAACAAAAAATATTCCAACTACAAAAGAAAGCACAGTTAATTCTGGTTTTACTCAAGAGTGCTAACTGGGATTAAAAAATGGGGGGGGGGTTAAAAATTACCTGACTTTAAAAAGTATTTTTGGGCATCCCAAGCATGATTTATTGCCTTGCTCTTTGAGTGAGAGGGGGCCACAGTGTAGATGCAGATTAGGTGAAGAGATAGCTTAAGAATTTATTTATAAATGGGATATAAAATTATTCTCAAAGAAAAGAGATAATCCCATTCTAAAACATGTATTTCAGATGTGGAAAAAGATAAAACAAGATATTGGATGGAATGTGGGGATATCCCTCAAAACGACCCTGACTGAGGGAGTCACGTGATGGAGTAGTGGCCGGTCGGGGAACTCCAGCCCTCTCTGGAAAAGTTAAGAAACACAGAAAAGACAAAGGCACAAACACAAAAATTAAAATAAAGTGAAAGTAAAGGTGGGAATAAAATGGCAGCGAAGAAAGAAAAGACGAAAGCAACAGGAAGAAGAGAAGAAGAAAAGACATCGGAAGAAGAATGTGAAGGCCTTACCTGTCCGAGGAGGCCCGCTGTGGAGAGAGAAGCCCGCTCCCTCAGGTCAGTCAAAGTCCCAAGCTCGGGACTACAAAAATGGCTTGTGGAGCCAAGCAAAAGTGCGCAACCCCGCAAGACAAAAAAAACACTGATGGGTGGGGGGACCAGCTGAGGAGTCGATCTCCACAGCTGAAAATGACAGCCACAGCACAGCAGCAAGAAGAGAACATAGAAAACAACGAGAACAAGAAAGAGAGTAAAAAGAAATCAAGGAAACAACAGATGACCAACCCAGAGGAAGAAGAAGAATTGATATAGCATTCATGCAAGAAACACACTTAACTGAAATGGAGCACAAGAAATTAAAGAGAGATTGGATAGGACATGTAACAGCAGCATCATATAATTCAAAAGCTAGAGGAGTAGCTATATTAATCAGTAAAAATGTACCAATTAAAATAGAAGAGGAAATAATAGATCCAGCAGGGAGATATGTAATGATAAAATGTCAGATATATTCGGAGTTTTGGAATTTACTCAATGTATATTCACCTAACGAAGAAGATCAAAAATTTATGCAAGATATTTTTTTGAAGATAGCAGACACGCAAGAAAACATACTAATAGGAGGGGATTTCAACAATTTGGATTCAAACATGGATAAAACTGGGGAAAAAATTAACAGAAAGAACAAAATAACCAAATTTATAATTAAATCGATGGAAGAAATGCAACCTTTGGATATATGGAGGAAACAACACCCAAAGGAAAAGAAATATTCATATTATTCGGGTAGACATAAAACATACTCAAGAATAGACCTATTCCTGTTATCAGCTCGCATGCAAGACAGAGTTAGAAAAAAACAGAATATAAAGCTAGAATATTATCGGACCACTCACCCCTGATATTGACAATAGAGTTAGAGGACATCCCTCCAAGAATGTATAGATGGAGATGAAACTCCATGCTACTTAAAAGGCAGGATTTTAGAGAATTCATTGAAAGAAAAATTAAAATGTACTTTGAAATAAATACGGAATCAGTGAAAGATAAGTTTATACTATGGGACGCAATGAAAGCGTTCATCAGAGGGCAAATAATAAGTTATGTAACCAAGATGAAGAAGGACTACAATCAGGAAACAGAGCAGTTGGAAAGGGAAAAAGCAAATATAGAAAAAGAATTAGCAATGAAGGAAGACACAACTAAAAGAAGAGAATTGGCAGATAAAAAAATAAAATACGAAACATTACAAACTTATAAGGTGGAGAGGAACATAATGAAGACAAAACAGAAATATTATGAATTAGGGGAAAAACGCACAAAATTCTAGCATGGCAGCTTAAGACAGAACAAGCTAAGAAAATGGTATTGGCATCAAGGAAAAAAGACAAACAAATCACATATAATCCAACGGAGATTAATGAAAACTTCAGAGAATTCTACGAACAATTATACCAAACTGAAAACGAAGGGAAAGAAGACAAAATAGATGAATTTTTAACTAAAATTGAACTACCGAAATTACAAATAGAAGAACAAAATAAATTAACAGAACCATTTTAAATAGTAGAAATACAAGAGATAATAAAAAAATTACCGAATAATAAAACACCAGGAGAGGATGGATTCCCAATAGAATTCTATAAAACATTTAAAGATTTATTAATTCCTCCCCTCCTGGAAGTAATCAACCAGATTGATAAAACACAAAGCTTACCAGATTCATGCAAAACAGCAATAATTACAGTAATACCAAAGACAGGGAAAGATCCACTCGCACCAGCGTCATACAGACCAATATCTTTACTTTACACAGATTATAAGATAATAGCTAAACTATTAGCAAACAGATTAGCCGACTATGTACCAAAAATAGTAAATCTAGACCAAACTGGATTTATTAAAAAAAGACGAACAACAGACAAATATTTGTAAATTTATTAACAATTCATGCAGTAGAAGGAAATAAAGCTCCAACAGTAGCACTTGCCTTAGACGCAGAGAAGGCCTTTGACAGAGTAGAATGGAATTATTTATTCAAAGTACTACAAAAATTCAGTTTACCAGAGAAATATATTAATTGGATTAAAGCATTATATAAGGGGCCATTGGCAAAAGTGACAGTAAATGGATATATATCAAAACAATTTAACTTAAGCAGATCAACAAGGCAGGGATGCCCACTATCGCCCTTATAGTTCGCGTTAGTCATAGAACCACTAGCAGAACTGATAAGAACAGAAAATAAAATAAAAAGGGTAAAAATAAAAGACAAGGAATATAAAATCAGTTTATTTGCAGATGACGTTATAGTATCCTTAACAGAACCAGAAATATCAATAAAAGAATTACATAAGAAATTGAAGGAATATGGAGAAGTGTCGGGATACAAGATTAACGCAAATAAAAGTGAAGCAATGCCAATGAATAATGCGGATTTCTCAAAATTTAAGAAAGAATCACCATTCAGATAGCAAATGCAAGCAATACCATACCTAGGTACACAAATAAATAAAAACCTCGGCCATCTATATAAACTCAATTATTATCCACTAATGAAAAAATTACAGGACGACTTAGAGCATTGGAAAGACTTACCACTAACACTAATAGGAAGGATAAACTGTATTAAAATGAACATTTTCCCAAGGATACAATACCTATTTCAGGCATTGCCAATACACTTGACAGAAAAATTCTTCAAGGAGTTAAAGAAAATAATAAGGAAATTTTTATGGAAAGGGGGGAAACCGAGGATAGCACTAGATAAATTAACAGAATGGTATAAACAAGGAGGCTTACAACTGCCAAATTTTAAAAAATTATTATAGAGCTGCACAATTAAGATACCTATCAGATTTTTTATCAAACAAGGGAAAAGCCAGATTGGACTAGATTAGAACTAGATAAAATAGGGGAGAAGATACCCGAACATATATTATATAAATGGGATGAAAAATTGGTACAACGTAGGAATTCTCCAGTATTACATCATCTGCTCAATATTTGGAAGAAGATTCATGTAGAAAGGAATTAAACAAATTACCAAATTACCAAAACTAATACTGACGCAAAATTAGCTAATCCCTTTTACAATAGATAACCTTTCCTTTAGAGAATGGGAGAAAAAAGGGATCAAAAGAATAGAAAATTGCTTTTCAGGAAATAAATTATTATCCTTTGAACAAATGAAGGATAAATATAATATAACTCACGATAGAGTGTTGGCATACTACCAACTGAAATCCTACTTGAAGGACAAATTGGGAAGCAGTCTGAGGTTACCAGAGGGAAGTAATTTTGAATATGTGATTACAGACACAATGATAATCAAAAAATTTATAACAAACATGTATATTAAACTACAAGAAAAGGAGAACGAGGAAACAAATAGTAAAACTAAACAAAAATGGGAACAAGATCTAAACATAAAGATAAAGAATGAAACATGGGAGAAGTTATGCTCAGGAACTATGAGAAATACAATAAATACGAGGTTACGTATGATACAATATAACTGGATACACAGGCTATATATTACACCTCAAAAGTTAAATAAATGGGACCCAACAGTATCTGACAGATGTTTTTGCTGTAAAAAGGAAATGGGAACAACAAGTCATGCAACCTGGACATGTGAGAAAGTGAAAATATTTTGGGAAGATCTAAACCAGATATTAAATAAAATCACAAAAAGCAATATACCAAAAAACCCAGAGATCTTCCTCCTAAGTAACATAAAAAACAAAGAATTTGGACTTGATTTGGATGGTGCACAAAAAAGATTTGTTAGGATAGCCCTAGCTGTAGCAAAAAAATGTATTATGTCAGCCTGGAAATTAGAAGATAACTTAAGAATACAACAATGGTATATAGAAATGAATAAATGTATTCCATTAGAAAAAATAACATATAATTTAAGAAATAATATTACAACATTTGAACAAATATGGGAGCCAGACATGAAACACAATAGAGAAAACCTACCGGGGACATCTACCACCTAAAATGACAGAAGGAGAAGGGAATGAAAAGAATTGACTCAGTGGAAATTCTTGTTTGTTTTTATTGAGTGACAACATTGTTTGATGGGTTTAATGATTCTTAGATTCTGAACTTTAAATGAATGGGAGGGGAGGTAGGGAGGGTGGGATGGGAAGGGGGGGGGGGGAGAAAACAACACTGTATATATTTGAAAAGGAAAATGTATGCATCTTGATCAATGTGGTTTATAGTGTGAAAAAAAAAATTTTTTTAAAAAATGACCCTGACTCAGAATAATTTAATATCCTTGACTCTGAATAATAAGATCCTGAACATCTGGTGCCAGAGTGGGGTTGGGTGTATTGAGGATTGTTACGAAGGGGGCAGATTATGTCTTTTGCGCATTTGAGAAACAAGTATGATTTGTCCAAAAGAACATTCTTCTGCTATCTGAAACTAAGATATTTTTTGAGGGAAAAACTGGGACTAGCTATAACCCTGCCTGAATGTAGTGATATGGAGATTCTAATTCAAAAGGAGAATGTGTGTAAATTTATTTCTAAGATGTATTACATATTCCAAAGTAAGGTCCAGAAACTGAACCTACAAACATCGAGAGAGAAATGGGAGTCAGACTTGGGAACAACAATCAATGAAGAATGGTGGCAGGACCTGTGTCTGGACAGTATGATGGGGGTCGTCAATGCCAGATATAGGATGGTGCAGTACAAATTCCTGCACCAGTTGTACCTTACACCTCAGAAACTACACAAATCAAAATCAGAAATGTGTTTCATAAACGGTGTGGAAGTGGGAACTTTTGTACACTCTCCCCAGCTGTGCTTAAAGATGAGACCTTTTTGGGAAGACCTAGGGGATATTCTAAAAAAAAATTACAAAAATGGATTGTACACAGGATCCGGAGCTGTTCCTCTTGGGGGATTTTGGAGAAGTGCAATTTAGACTGACTAAATCCAAATTTCATTTGTGAAGGTCGCTTTGGTGATATCCAGGAAGTGTATAATGGTTTCATGGAAATCCAACTCAGAACTGAATACCACATGATGGAATATGGAAATGCAGAGTTGCATTCCCCTGGAGAAAAATCACATATAACCTATGGAGGAAACATGACACATTCATTAGTGTGTGGCAACATTACTTGCAGTACATTAGTATTCAGATAGATTGAATTCCCCCCTTCTAAATAGGGATAAGGTTAAACTATCCCAGTAAGGCCAAAGATGTGATTATGGAAATGGGACTTGCACAGATGACGCATCTGCCCTTTTCTTCACAGGTCCTTAGTTTTCTTTTTCCTTTTGAGTTTCTTTTCTTTTTAGTGTTTTCTTTTGAATGGTGCTGCCACTGTTATTTCATTTCCTTACAGGTTTCGATAGGTGTCGTGTGCCCCATGATTATTAGAATTGAGATAAGTTTTTGGAATGTATTAGCTGAGGCAGGTGGGGGTGGGGACAAATACAGACTTTGGGTATGTTTATTGGACTTTGTAAGTCTATAAAAACTAAAATAAAATATTCAGAAAAAAAGTGGTAACTGGGAGAAAATAATTCAACTTCACTAAGTCAATAAATCAACATGCTTTAACCTAAGAATATTTTATAATCAGAATGCAGATACATTTTTAAATTAACTGTTTGGAATTGAATTAAGGCGACAAAGGTGACAGATGAGGGTAATCAGATGCCATTGAAATTGTAGGTCTGAAATTTTAAAACTTAAAAGGCTTCTTCCCAAGTTATCATGACCAGAAGCTGCACTGTTTTATAATAATCCCTGGATGCAGATGCATGATTTATTTTTTTTTAAAACAGGATAAGTTCCAAAAGAACTGAATCCAAGGTGGACAGAGCAGGAAAGAACTAAAGCACAATTGAATTATTCTGATTCAAGGGAAATTTTGAGAATGGAAAAGAAAATTAAAGAACAGGTTATAATGAAATAGTTGTGCAGAAACATCATACTCTTACAGCAAAAAAAAAAACAAGCTCTTTGGATCACCATCTTAACCAATCATCAAATAAATATCTGTATAAACCAACATTTGCTGCATCGCCTCCTGTGCTTTGGTGATTCAAGAGCTCATCTAGTTAAATTATAAATGTCTCAAAGTACTATCCACTCGGGTAGTGTGATTCAGATTCCAACCACTCTGCACGCAAAGAATTCCTCTCTTCTTCTCTAAATTACCTTACTTTAAACCAATGTCCTCTAGTTTTAGAGGCATATTATCAAATGAACCACATCATTCTGTAACCTCAGAGTATCCTCCCCATTATTGATACCACCACCAACATACTAGGAACGGGCCATTTGGTTCACCATTTCTGTGCCAACTGTATTAGTTCCATCTTCCAGCAATTGGCATGTTGCTTTATGCCTAGGTTGTTTGCAATTCTTATTGCTCTGCTTCTGACATTAGACTCCAATAATTTCTCTGGTTCTGACGTTACACCTTTCAGTCTGTTACTACCTGGCTTTCTTGATGATGTGTTATCCTCCTGTCATCTTGCCCCTCATCAGTGGTTAGTAAAGATCTGATCTCTCCTGTAATCATCTCCCTTTCCTTTTAGCAACCTGGGACACATCTCATCAAACCCAAAAAACTTTTTTTTTTTTAAATAGCAACTTTTAATAACACTCTCCCCTCCCCGAATTTTACACTCAAATGTCTTTATCTTTGGGAATACCAATGAGAAGTAGTCATTTAAGACCTCACCTGCATACTGTGTCCATGCACAAATCACTTTTTTGGTTTCTACGGAGCCCATTTTTTCCAGGATGGCACCAAGAAACTTGCATCTTCTAGCAAACAGTGTCTCACCATTCATACCTCCCTATTGAGCACATCCTGCCCTCCCTTTGGCAGAGTCTGGAGATTCCACATTGGCTTCATTAGTCATATCTGCAGTGGAAGAAAGTCGTTTTCAACCGAAAGGGACTGCTTGAGAAAAGAGCAGCTTGTGTCCTGCCCCTTTCCGCTTATGGGTTTAATTCAACTTCTAGGCAAACCTTTACAGAATCAATCTACCCACCATCACCTCTTCTTT
Source organism: Narcine bancroftii (assembly GCF_036971445.1). Taxonomy (NCBI): domain Eukaryota; kingdom Metazoa; phylum Chordata; class Chondrichthyes; order Torpediniformes; family Narcinidae; genus Narcine; species Narcine bancroftii. The sequence continues at coordinate 245,734,990 of NC_091470.1, read as the reverse complement.
CCAAAGTTTTCACTACAATTTTCAATTCCACTGTTCTGCTTCTGCCTGTTGAGTGAGACTTAAGGATACAAGTCTGCATAGTACTGGTGATTCTGAATTACATTGGAAAAAACAAAAAAAGTTTGTACAAAATTTTGTTTAAATCTTTTGTAATCTTATGTGCCTCATGCATAATATTAAAACAAATTTGACCCACCTCAAATTCCTATAGTGTTCAGGTAACTGGTCCCAATCATTCAAGATGTCATCTCTTAAACCCCATTAAATAGTGTTTATACTGGCTCAGAGTCCGAGTGAATGACTATTTCATTCACTATCAAAACCAGTTCTTTTGTTTTCCTATTTCCAAAAGGTCTGAATAAACTTAGCCCTTTATGTTAGAATATACTACCGATATTCTTCTCACTCTTTGAGAAAGGGCACAATCATTTCAATGGAAAAAACTAGGTTCAAGAGCAATGTCCCCACTCACCCTAAAAGCTATCAGACTCTTTACTCCAACCATTACAAGAACAAAGATCTGCCTGAACTACTGACAAATATTTTTTGCACAACTGGCCAACTGTGAATATTTATTATTTACTATTTTCTTTTCATTTCCTTTTATTTCTATCAACATTTTTTTCTATTTGTGGAGGCTTCTGTGAAGTTTACTTGTAGTTAGTGCATTTTACATTACTGGAAAGCTACAGCAAGACTAGCATTGCAACCAATGTACATGCCAAACTCACATTTATTTGTGATATTGTGAACATTTGACCTCTCCACACTATTGCTGGAACTTCATTAAATTTGATGTATAAGAATTGTTTAACGAGACAACCAGTAAGTTTCTTTGATAATGGCAGTAGATAATTGAAAGTGAACCGATGAAGGATTAAAAAACAGCACAAATTCAAGACCTCACAGGAAACTACAGATGCTGGAATCTGGATCAACAAACCAACCAACTGCTGGAGAATCTCAGCAGGTCAGGTATAGGTGGAGAAAAAAAAAGAGTTGATGATTCGAGTTGGAAGAGAGCAACCAGAGAGTTATGGTGAGAATGACCCTTGCAGAAAGCAGAACAGGGAGGGGAGGAAAAAATATGATTGGTTGTTGAAAGAATAAGGTGGTGGACGTAAGGCTAAAAATAAAGGATCTGAGCCTCCCAGTTTCAAGCTATTTTAACAGCCCACCTCTTTTCTTGATTAACTAGTGTCCTTGGCCATCTCCACTGCCAGGGAAACAGCATTTCATATTCCATATGGGTTCCTTCATTCCAATGTGCTCCTCTCTCCTCCTGTTCCACTTGTATCTTTTCATACCTACCTTCTTTCCAATCCCCTAACCCAGGAAGCCACTTTCTTGACCTTCCTCACCAGAATCCATTTGCCCATCACCAAAACATCCCTCCACTGGTTCCTCAATTCGTTCACCTGACTATTCCTGTCTGCCCACTATTGCTCCCTTATCTGGTTCGACATACTATCTTTATCAAATTCCATAATCTTCATCCCTTTATTGTCTTCACTTATCACATTCCGGCCTCTTTCCCTCCCCCATCTAGCAATAATAACTTTTTTCAATTTCAGACAGTGATTGGTCCAAAGGATCACAAGGAAGATCAGCCAGGTATCTCTTTAATCATGTGAGATGGCACAACAAAGGGATTTTAGGTCATTAAAATATGGATAAAGGCAGGGTGCAGTGCTTCGGAAGTTCACCGGAGCATCCTTCCAGCACCTCATGGGCCTGCTCAGGGCAACAACGGCACCCTCCTCTCCCCACCGAGCGCTATTTTTTATTCTGGACATACTGTTTCTTCCACAGCTAGGTGTCCTACTTCATAATCCTACAGTTTGCTGCCATCATACAGTGTCAAATACAATATGGCAACCATCAAGGCCAGGTCTCGTGAGACCTCCTTGTCACTGTTTTGGTGAGATTCGGCAACTAAACAATTAGCACTGCACCCCTGGACAAAGACATTTGAGAGAAAAATACTTTAAAAATACATAGAAGCTAAAATGACAGCATATTTTCCACTTTAATGTCTCAACTGAGCTGGAGAAGGTAGCAAGATGCGTTTGCTGTTGGCATTACGTTGCAGGAAACAGAATATTGGAAAAATAAGATGCATGATCTTTGCCACCTTCCCCTCATTCAACTATGGGTGATCTTCCACCTCCAGTTACCCATTTTATCCTCATAACCTACATTTCCCATGGTTTCCAAAATATTTGTAGGCTTGAATGTACCCCAAAATATCAAATCACACATTGGATTGTTTGAAAGGACTTGACAGCTCATTATGCATTAAAGTTTGGTCATTCCTTCAAAAGCAGGGACAATAAATGCTTATTAAGTTGGCTTCCCCCAACTTCAATGAACCTTGTCATTTTCTTTTTACCAATTCTCACAAAGAGTCAGATATCTGCAACTTCCACTGATACCTACTGGACCTGTTGAGTGTTTCCAGCTTTTACTGTTTTTATTTCTGTCTCAAATAAAGGAGGCACCTTTTCAAAATTCTTCCTCCAGAAGATAGATGGAGAATTCCAAAGATTCACTGAGAACTGTAGAAACTCAGTACATACAAAGCAGACATTAAGACAATAAAAGAATAAAAATATTTGGAGATGATGAAAGTTGGAGCCAAGATAAAATATTAGCCAAATGGGGACACACAGGTCAAATGACTTGCAACTATATCTATTTTTACATCCTTATCCATCACCCAAAACAAAACTCATGAATTTATCTGCCTTGATTTATCCAATACACTTTTTCCTTTATCACCTATAAAGTTTCAAAGTAATATTTAGATTTTGTTCCAGCAGCACCTCAATAACCCATGCACCTTAATCTCATCCACCCAGTGTAGAATCTTCACCTCTAACTACCCACTCAACCTCCTGAGTGATCTTTCAAATCTGTCCTTTTATTTGCTTTCTACCCCCTAGCAATCAGCTGCCTATAATTTTTTTAAAATATATATTCACTTCTGCATTATTATCACTCTTCCTTTTAACTTTACTACAAATTAGTGTACATTCTCCCTCATTGGATATTGTTCATGTTCAGGATCCTGAAGAAATGCAGGAATGGTTATTAGTTTCAGTTGTTCCATTGTTCTAAAATTGAACACTAGATGACAGCAAACACAGCAAGTTTCATTCAAACTCACTAGCATTTTCCAGTTGAGGAAAAGCTTCTGTGATGCTCATATTTCCATGAATTAATATCTTTCATCTGCTGGATTTAAAACCATTTTCTTAGATGGATAAATTAAGCACAATTTTACTATGTCCTTGTGATAAATCTGTGTCATCCTGTCAGTCTTTCGCTGTGCTTAGTCTGCTCTACTGACATTGGACGTGTATTATCTTTTCCACTAAAGACACTCCCCTTGGCACCCATTATCATTCATTATTGTATTACTGAGTTCCTACTAATAAAAGCCACGATTCCTGGTTAACTACACAGCCTTTGATTTCTTCATTAACTTGGCACTTCAATTTTATTAGTAGAAATGGATGCAGCACTCAAGCCAGAGCGGCTGATGATCGACCAGTCTGCCCCGAGGGCCAGAGAAATCTTCAATCACTGGATTACTTGTTTTGATTACTACATGGCTCAGAACAACATGGTCAACGAGAAGATACAGTGGGGCCACCTGAACTCCTTACTGGGGGAGATTCATTTTGCTGTAATTCAAGGAACTGCGTCTCTGGCTATAGCCCGGGAACAACTGACCGCTTACTATGCAGCCCCACAGAATGTGGTACTCGCCCAGCACCAGTTGCTGCTAGACGTCAGAAACCAAGGGAAAATGATGCTGCCTATTCACTGGCTCTCAACTCGTTGGCAAACGAATGCGGTATCGAGGCAGTCAATGTGAAACAACACCACACTGCTTTGAAGCTGGATGCTTTTGTCAACGGAATCGACTCCAGTTACATCCATCAGAAGGTATTAGAAACAGAGCCTCTGACCTATGGCCAAGCAGTCATGCTAGCCAAAACACTGAGAAGTGCTATGCGGCCCAGCGAAATGCTGGAAACTGAAAAGGAAACACCCAGGAGTGCTGGAACCTTGAGGGGAATGAAGGGACAAACACCTGGCAAATGTCACTTTTGTAATAAGAGCTGGCACCCCAGACAGAAGTGTCAGGCTCAATTCGCTACTTGCAGCTACTGTGGGAAACATGGTCACTTTGCTAAAGCATGTAGGGCGAAAAATACTCCCACTGATAAGAAGAAAAGCACTAAAAAAATTCATCCTAGAGCTGCTTGAATGGAAGACAACTGTGAAGGGGTGAGGGGAGATCTTCAGATGAGGCCCTGAATCGACTTCAAGTGACGGCGAGGTGAGATCAACACAAAGTTCCCCTGAGATAGCTCAACTGACTGTGAAGCTTGGGGGTTGTTACAGACTGGAATGGTCGATTTTGAAGGAGGCTGTTGATTGCTTAATAGACTCCGGGAGCACTGACAGTGACCTTCATGAAAAGGTTGCTAAAGCCTTAAATTTGCAGACTTGTAGCGAACTTAAAAAGACTATACACGGAACAAGTCTAAGGTTACTCTGAACTTGCAGGGACATTGCCTTGCTGATGTTTGGCTCTTCATAATGCCTGATCTCTGTGCTCCTGTGTTACTGGGGTTGGATATTCAATCTCAGATAAAAATTGTAGTGTTAAATTTTGATGGGCTGCTACCCACACTTACCATCCCCGTCCCCCGCACTGGTTACTGCGGACTGTCCACATTAAAGATCAAAGCTCCCTCCCTGTTCAGCAATCTATCTCCCGAGTGTCGACCGATTGCCTCTAGAGCCGTTCTTACAGCAAAGAGGACCGTGAGTTTATTAAGACTGAGACTCAGAGACTACTTAAAGAGGGGGTGATTGAACCCAGCCGGAGTCCGTGGAGAGCCCAGGTGGTAGTGGTGAAAAATCAGACTAAGAAACGACTGGCTATTGACTACAGCCAGACAATAAACCATTATACTAACTTGGATCCCTACCCACTGCCTCGCATTAACGAAATGGTTAATCAGATAGCACAATATAAAGTGTACTCGACTATTGACCTACCACCAAATTCCCATTAAAAAATGTGAATGGCCCTGTACGGCGTATGAGGCTGATGGGGGGCTATTCCAGTTTAGGAGGTACCTTTTGGACTCACTATAACGGTGTGTCAGTGTTTCAGAGGGAGATGGATAAAATCGTAAGCACGTATGAGTTACAGGGTACATTCCCCTACCTGGATAATGTCACTATCTGTGGTAAGACCCAGACCGAACATGATGACAACCTAAAAGAATTTCTAGCAACGGCCAAAGGACTCAACCTTACATTTAACGAGGGTAAAAATGTTTACAATGCAACAAAACTACCCATTCTGGGCTACATTGTTTGCGAAGGCGAAATCCGCCCCGATCCTGAAAGAATGGTACACCTTAAGAAGTTGCCATCCCCAGACTCTGCAAAAGTCTTTAAGTGTATGGGGGTGCTACTACTGCAAATGGGTACGTGACTACGCTACGAAAGCACGCCCCCTGTTCTGTTTGACATAAAATCTTTCCCTCTCTCTCCAGCAGTCCTGAAAGCTTTCAAGAGAATTAAAACAGATATTGCCAAAGCTGCACTCTCGTCCATCAACGAGGATGTGCTGTTCCAAGTGGAAACCAATGCCTCGGATTGTGCTTTAGCAGGAACCCTTAATCAAAAGGACAGCCCAGTGGCATCTTTCTCCCACACGCTACACGGACCGGAACTTAAACATCTGGCCATTGAAGGAGAAGCCCAGGCTATCATTGAAGCGGTACGCTACTGGAGACACTTTCTAACTGGTAGAAAATTCACCCTGGTCACTGATTAGTATCAAACAAGCTACAGATTTCTGAACACAAAAGTAAAATTAAAAATAATAAGATGGCATGCTGGCGAATAGAACTCTCAACTTACAATTATGAGATCCTGTACAGACCTGGCAAGTTAAATGATCCCATTGTTACAAGCTGCTGCCGGTGCTCAGCTTGAAGGACTAAGGAGATCCATAGCAGACTGTGCCACCCAGGGGTTACAAGATTCTTCCACTATACAAGAGCTAATAATCTTCCTTACTCCCTCGAAGAAGTCAGAAAACTGACTAGAAGCTGCCCTGCTTGTGTGGAATGCAAACCGCAGTATTTTAAAGCTCCAGGGGCCACTCTCATTAAAGTGAACCGACCTTCTGAAAGGATCAGTTTAGATTTTAAAGGGCCGCTACCTTCTAACAACAAAAATGTGTTTTTTCTTACTGTAATCGACGAATATTCAAGGTTTCCCTTCACGATACCCTGCCCTGATGTCTCAACGACGTCTGTCATTATGGAACTTGACCGAATCTTCAGTATTTTTGGTTTTCATACAGATAGAGTCTCAGCTTTCAGGAGCGCAGAGCTGCACCAGGTAAAGGGATTGCCACTAGCCACACCATGAGTTACAACCCCCAGGGCAATGGGCAGGTCAAGAGGGCTAAAGCCACAGTCTGGAAGACTGTTAACCTCGCACTAAAGACACATGGTTTCCCTGTCACTCAGTGGCAGGGTGTGCTGCCTGAGGCACTAGATTCTATTCGGTCCCTATTATGTACAGCAACAAATCAAATATCTCATGAACATATGTTTATTTTTCCTAGGAAATCAGGGACTGTGATGGACTGGCCAGCCTGTCTATCTGTACCTGGAACCGTGCTGCTGAAGAGACACACTCGGACACACAAAACGGACCCCCTAGTCCTGCCAATTCAACTACTGCACACTAATCCCAATTATACCCATGTTAAATTTTCAGATGGGAGCACGGACACAGTACTCCTAAAAGATCTAGCCCCGCCTGGTTCACCCCCTCCGCACGCCCCCAGAGTGATCTTGAAAGGTTGGACGCACCACCCCAACCTGCAACCCCTAGTAAGCATTCAGATGGCCATGCCGAGGCCCCACAGCCTCATGCTGGTGATCTGGAGTGGGTCCAGAAATCCTGCCGTCTCACACCTCAGATCAGGCAACTGTATCAACAGTTTTCAAGGTCGTCACTCCAACAAAGCCACGTGTTCAAAAACAACCCGAGAGGCTCCAATATTCATAAACATCTCGTTATATTCTGATTGCGCTGAGAGCTAGCCTTGTTTTGGCTACGTCAGTAAATTCTCAATGCCATTTATTTGACCATTTTATGTTATGCTTACAGGAGAATTGCTTGCTCGCTTCATTGTTACCCTAGACTGTGATGAATCTGTGTCATCCTGTCAGTCTTTCGCTGTGCTTAGCCTGCTCTACTGACATTGGACGTGTATTATCTTTACCACTAAAGACACTCCCCTTGGCTATAACTGTGTATGCACCCATTATCATTCATTATTGTATTACCTAGTTTCCACTAATAAAAACCATGATACCTGATTTGCTACACAGCCTTCAATTTCTTCATTAACTGGCACTTCAATCCTTCACATGCAGCCTGATTTAACCCAATGCAATCCATTGTCTTTTGCAGATCTCGAAAAATCAAAATCATCCATTCCTAATAAAAGATGAAACTTACTGTGTATTTTGGCATACAAGTCGAGTCATGAACCCAAACAAACTCAAAAAATAGTGGGGGTCGACTTATACACCGGATATACTTTTGAGACCTTAAATTCAGCTCAAAATTCAATCCTCGCTGATCCAGCGTATAAGTAGACCCTTGAAAACCCAATAAAACTGACTGCAACAGATATTCATTTTTTATTGAAAACAACACAATTAGCACCCTTCAAAGTCACTCACTATCATCATCTGAAGCAAAGATGGCAGGCAGCACATCCATACTCTCACTGTTTAAACAGTCATCATAATGGGTTCCAGTATGTATCTGATGAGGTGGTTTCAGCTTCGTCCCACAATAAATCATCTTCCGTGCCATCAATTGCACAAGAGATAACATAATTATTTTTAAACAACAATTTTATCAGTCTCTTCTTTAACTTGTCCCATGCCTTGAGCACGAAGTTACACAGCATATTAAATGATGTAGCACACATTACCCCACCTTTTGTAAATGATTTCTCTGCACTCAACATTCATGTATTCCATTCCTCGCGCACATGGTCTTTGAATGGCTTGCTCAAGCAGACATCGAGAGGTTGCAATATAGATGTCAAACCACTGGGATAGCCGCCATGGAAATATTATGCAGTGCTAATCTAATTTTAGTGTTCTCAGTCAAGTGGCAACAAAAAATAATCCAGACCAGCAAACTCTATTCTTTGCGTAAACTGCCTGACTGACTGTTTCACACACTGTCTTTGCATAATTTTATATCTCCATCCTTTTTCATGAAAATGTACAAAAATAACTGCAGGGAATTTCAGTTTTGGTTTAATTTTGCATTTGAAAATTATCATGGGTCTTAACTTTGTCCTGTTGGCCATGTATGATTACTCCACGATAAACCTGGTCCTTTGGTGGCATGTACTTCTGGTTTACAGTTTAAACATCTTTCCATTCCACTGTTCTCTTGCCTATCATGTCAAAATTTATGGGGGTTTTGGCCACAGTTCTGATATTTGCCAATGCAAACTCGTGTTTTTGCCAGTTCCGTATAACAAACTTTATGATCAAGATCTTTTGGTTTCTGTGCAATTTTTGCTTTTTGTTGTAATACCAGATTTTTCCTGTTCATGAAATGATTGCACCAGCCGACTGTAGCCTCAAAATGATCACTGCAGTGCAAATATTCTTATTTTATTTCGGGTAACTATGTAGCAATCTTGCCTCTGTTCACGTACCCGTTCTGCAACATGATTTTCCAACTCTGGCCAACAAGTGATTCCTTTTCTCATTGAACATTGCCTTTGGTATTTTTCTTAAAGTCTCTTCTTTCTTACTCCAATCTCTTACCAATTTCTCATGTACATCACATTTTCTTGCAGCGGCTCAGTTGTTGATTTTCATTGGTCATTTTGATCACTTTCAACTTAAAGCCCTGCAGTGAACTGGGACTCACTGTTAAAGTGTTGTGCTGATGGCTGGCCTCGCCTCCCAGCTCCGCCCCCAACTGCCCACATATAACCCTAGTTTCCTGCCTAAACCCAGAACCCTTCTGAAGGCTATTGTTGAACCTTACCCTAAGTTATAAACTAATAAAAGCACTTGTTCTCCCTCCAGTTGTCAGAGCTTTTATTTACGCTACAAGCCCGCTTCATATTTCTGTCGTGTACTGCATTGTGTCGATGGTCCCTTCATGATAGCAATCACTTCCAGCCAACACCCAGCAGTTAAATCTACGCGATCTATGGAGCTCAATGTATACACCAGTCATTGGCCTGTCTTAGGCACTGCATGCTTTTGGGGTCAACTTATATGCTGGAAAATGGGGCAACTCAGGCAGCCAGAAAATAGGGGTTGACATACGCTGGATATACCATAAAACCCTTAAAATGAGGCTGAAAAAGGGGGGTCGACTTGTACGCCAAAATATATGGCATTTGTTTGACTTCAACACCACGTGCACCTATCATTCATTTGGCAAGAAGAGAAAGAGTAACAAAAAAATGTACACCTGCTTGGAGAGAGAACTGGGAATATGATTTTTAAAAAAAATCTCTGGAAAAACACAACTGAGGAGCAAACAATGAGAGGGATTCAGCAGGTCAGCCAGCAGCCAATAGAAAGAAATGGACAGTCAATGTTCAGGGTCGTGATATCAGAGTAATTTACTACACGCACAATCCCTCTCTTTAAGACTAATCCCAAGTTAATGGAGAAATAGTTTAAGAATACGCAAGCTGCAAGGAATGCTGGTTCTCCACATAAATTTTCTAGCTGTTAAACAGGAAAGTCTGCAGTAACCGTGATTCCAAACTGTAATATATTATGCCATGCCTACCTTGAATTAAACAGCTCATATTTTGGGCAAACAACTGCTAATAAAATACAATGATCACATTATTATAGCACAAAAAAGCTATAGTTAAATAAAATATTGAGGTCAATTCTGTAAACATTGAAGTGGATGTTATTCTTGGAACTCAGTGGCATTTTCACTATTCAAAAGAAACCATTTCGAGTCAAGGGTTCCAACTTAAAAGCAAGTCATCAAATCAAAGTACACCAGATCTGGCCTATCCAGAGTAGGTTGATTGTACAGAGTTAATGTGGAGCAATTGCCAATCAATCACGTTTGTTGTCAGAGAGGGATAATGAAAGAAGTGATCAAACTCAAAACAAAAAGGAACAAGCATGCCTCAAATATGTTTGACAAAAGGTGAACTACTTCATGAGCAAATATAAATGGATGTCACAAAATTAAATTTTGTGGTACTGCACCACAAACAACACCAAAATACTAGTTAGGTAGATATTCATCAAATATTAGTTTATAAATCAAAATCAAATCTTTGTATTGAGGAAACTCTTTAGAGAAAAACAAAGCAAATATGCACATAATTAAGAGCAGGAATTGGTCATTCTTCTTCAAGCTTGCTGAAATGTAATAATATTACCATTCAGACTCAAATCTGCATTCCTGTCTACCAGCAGCACCCTTTCACCATCCAACAAACTTGCTCATTTCATTATCTAGTATTAACCTCAACCTTAAAATTATTTAAAGACCTTCAATTGCCCTCTGGAATGTGCTTTAAGCTCTTTAGTGAGGGGAAAAATAGCACAGTACCAGTCTTAAATGAGCAGATTTACCCACTGTTTAAGCCATTTTTAAACTTTGGTCTTGATCATGAACATCTTAAAAGAAGTCAATGCTATACCCACTACTTAAGATGCAATACCGTTACCGATACCCTGTGAGGCATAACCTCCCAATTTTGGTATTAATTTCCCTTAGAATCAACAATAATATTGATTGCTTTCCTGATTAATTGATCTACTTGTAAATTGGCTTTTTGTTAATCATAATCTCTCATTTTTTTAAAAAACATCTGGCAAAATGAACAATCATAATTTTGTGTTGGACTCCATTGGCAAGATCTTTACCCACCAAACTATCAATTTTCCCATTCACAACTTTCTACCTATTTTTGGGTCAGCAACAAATTCAGTAACAATACTGTAGTGTATAAGCCCACCCTGCTGTACATCAGGATGCCTTTATCATTATGTCACCCCCCCCCCCCCCACATGTCAGTAGCCATGCTATTCTGATGGTATTAAAGAATGAGAAAGGCACCATGTCTCCAAGTCCTCATTGTGTAAGTGCATACACGACAGTGGCGACAAGAAACAAGCACCATGCACCAACCGGGGAAGGAAGCAAAAGGATAAAGGTAAAAGGTGACTACCTAACGAGCTCCACGAGTTCCCTCCAAAAAAATCAAAGCCAAAGCACACCAAGATGCAGAGTGAAAGTTCAGAGAATTCAATGAAGCAGATGAAAGTTGGAGTAATTACATAGGATGGTTTAACCACAACTGCACAGCCCATAATGTTATTGAAACCCTGGTAAACAGAAAATGTGCCTTATTCCTCAGTGTAATGGGAAGCAAAACATTTGATCTCCTTAAAACTTTGCTGTCCCTAGAGGTCCCAGGGACGAAGCTGTACATCAAGTTATGCACAGCAGTGGGGAGCCACTTAAGCCCCAGATCACCGGTTATGGTAGAAAGGCAACGATTCTATGAAAGGAGACAAATGCCAGGGGAAGCAATAAGTGAATACCTGGTAGCGTTGCTTAAAATGTCCAAGCACTGTCACTTCGAGCAGTTTCTGACCCAAACACTTCAAGACAGATTAGTGATGGGGTTGGCAGATCGCCAGGGAAAGCAGAAATTACTGGCAATGGATGACAAAGTAACTCTTGAAATCACTTGTAGAACTGCCTGGAGCTCAGAAATAGCAGACAAAAATTTGGATGTGGGCCAACAAGGCCTTCTGGTCAGGAGGTTTTCCCACCAACAGTGCTTCCATTGCAGGAGATGCAACCATCGCCCAGAAAACTTGCTTCGAAAATTCCAAATGCAACAAAAAAGGTCATATCAAAGCGAGATGTCCAATTAAAGAAACAGTAAAAAGCAGGAGAACTCACTAACAGAGAGAGAGAATGAGAGAGAGCAGCCCTAGCAATGAGCATAGCAATAGCTCTGAAGACGACAAAACAATAGCTGCAGTCCTCCACGTCTGAAAGATATACAAAAAAAGCACAGCAATTTATGTTCAGTTGAAAGTAAACAATGAACCTCTGAAAATGGAGCTCGACACAGGGTCTCTAATGGCATTATATTTAAAACAGTGCTTGCTCCCACACCTTCCAATGAAAACAACTGAAGTAATACTGAGATCTATTACAGGAGACAAAATCAAAGTGTTTGGGAAATGGATGGTCAAGATACAATATAAGCAACAACAACCAAAAACACCCTCTCTCCACATTGTAGAGAGAACCAGCGCTTTTCAGAAGAAACTGGCTACAACACATTCCCCTGGACTGGCTTAAAATCAGTTCAATACTGAATATAAACCATAAAGACAACACCTAGCCAAAACACAACCAGATTCTCAATGACCACGCCATGGTTTTCCAACAACGGTTGGGAAAGATGAAAGGGGTTTAAGCCAAACTGCAATTAAAAAAGAATGTGGGATCAAAGCTCATCAAAGCCAGAACAGTTCCATTTGCAATGAAAGGAGAAATTGAAGCTGAGTTAAATAGATTAAAAGATGAAGGCAGAATAGAACCAATAGAATACAGTGATTGGACAGTGCCCACCGTAACTGTACAGAAAGCCAACGGTGAGATTTGCACTGGTGGTGATTACAAAGTCACCATTAACCAGGCTCTAAAAGTACCAGAACACCCCATGCCCAAAGCAGAAGAACTATTCCAAGCACTAAATGGAGGGCAAAATTTCACAAAATTGGAAGTCACAAGTATACCGACAAATAGAGTTGGACAAAGAATCAAGAAGATATGTGACAATCAATCCCCACCTGGGACTGTTCACCTACACACAGGCCAGACAGAATTTCAGCAGCACCTGGGATTTTTCAAGCTACAATGGACAAATTACCTCACGGAATATCAGTGGGATGTTACCTTAATGATATCATCATCACGGGCCGAAACGACGTGGAACACTTACAAAACCTTGAAAAGGTCCTGAACAGACAACAGGCCAATGCACGATTATGATGGGATAAGTGTGTCTTCATTCTGCTCTTAGTGACATACTTGAGATTTACTATCGACAAGGAGGGGTACAAATGGATCCGGCAGCCACAAAAGCTATTCCCAAAGCCCCATATCCAACCAACAATTTGGAATTACAGTCCTTTCTAGGACTCATAAATCACTACTAGAAACATATCCCTAACATGTCTACACTACACAGCCCCCTAAATCGTTTACTGGAATATGGTACTGGAATATGGAAACTAAAAACACAGTTGATCGACTAAGGGAAATGTTAATGTAGACAAATGAGGTTCTAATCCAATCCACCATAACCCAAATAAGGAAGTGACTCTAGCCATTGATGTTTCACCAGTAGGACTGGGAGAATTGTCCAAAGTCACAGAGAAAGGTGAGCAGCTAGTGGCATAAGCTTCGTGGTCATGAACTGCAAGTGAACACAATTATGCACAATTGGAAAAAGGATTAGCAATAATTTTTGGTGTAAAAAGATTCCACCAATATCTCTATGGAAGAACTTTCACTCTAATCACTGACAACAAACCCCTAAGTTTGACTCTGGGCCCCCACAAAGTGATACCAATATTTGCTGCAGCCAGAATTCAAAGATGGGCCATGCTACTAACTGCACACAACTACGAGGTAAAACAAATCAGGAACATTCAACAGCCATGTGGATGCCTTATCACGCTTACCACTACCCAAATCAGAACAAAAAGAAGAAATTATTAAATGGACAGCAGAAGTAGCAGTTATCAACCAAGAACAACTGCAACAACTGCCCATTACAATTCAGATGATCAGCAAAGAAACCCAAAAGGAGGGAACGTTAAGCAAAGTTTTATACTTCACCCTTAATGGATGGCCAGAATCTGAGATCATACCAGAAAACCTAAATGCTTACTTCACATTCCGCCATGAACTATCAGTTGAAGAAGGATGTTTACTTTCAGGTACCCGTACAATTATCCTGGCCAAATGGCACCACAACCATCCAGGAATGGTACAAATGAAAGCACTGGCCCAGATGCATGTTTGATGGCCATCAATAGAAAGAGACATTGAAACAACAGTGAGAGAATGCAAAATATGTCAGTCAATGTAGCCAAAAATGCCACAGGCCAACTCATGGAAATAGCCTTCCAAAACCTGGCATTAGACTTCGTGGGGCCATTCATAGGAGAGACTTTCCTTATAGCAGCGGACGCACATCCAAGTGGCCAGTAGTTTCGCATATGAAAAACACCAAAGCCAATTCCACACTTGAATGTCTACGGGCCTTGTTTTCCACGTACGGATTACCTCATGAATTGATCACGGACAATGGACCCCAGTTTACATCAGAACCTTTCAAAAATTCTATGTGCGACAACAATATCATACATATTTTGTCAGCACCCTATCACCCAAGTACAAATGGGGAGCCGGAATGCTTTGTGCAAACATTCAAAAAGGCGATGAAAATGCCACCTGGACTCACAAAATTACAGATTTTCTATTGGGGTACAGAAACACACCACATTCTACCACAAAACACACCCCATCAGAATTGATGTTTGGCCACACCTGTGGACACGACTATCCACAGTTCAGCCAGATCTGGGCCTCCATTTATAAAAATCCACATCACCGCAAACTTTACCTAGAGCATTGGAGGTGGGCAAAAGAGTACTGGCACAAGATTACAGTCAACACAAAGACCCATGTGTGGTAGGGGTAATCCTACGAAAGTTGAGCCCCGACTCATACTCTGTTCTAGTGGAAGACAGACTGTGGAAACAACCACTGACCAATTGTGACCATTCTCTGACACTAAAGTCCACGAACTACCTCACGACCTAGAGGAGGTTAAACCAGACCTGCTGTGGCTGCCACAGCAATCCAACCCCTTGGGGCAAGTGAAGGAGGGGCAGAGACGAGTAGCCCAGTAACTGCGACAAACAGCCCAGCGCGTAGAACCCCTGAGGCCAGCGAAGGCCAGCAGTCACCATCCATCAGACTATCCATGGGTCCCATCAAATACCAGTCCAGCATGCCACACCAAGGCAGTCCAAGAGAGAAAGAAGAACACCTGAGCACTTTAAGGACTATGTTCCATAATTATTATCAAGTTCCTTTCCATATTAAAAATCACTCAGTATGCATACCCTAATTCTCACTAGTAATCATGGGCCCGATGTAGTAATGGTAGTTAGAGGGGGCCCATTCAACATTTATTGCATGGGGGTGGAGTGGGGGAAAAGAGTGTTGTGTACAAGCCTATCCTGCTGTACATTATGATGCCCACGTCATGATGTCACCCCCGACCCCCACATGAATATCTCTGAATGTCAGTAGCCATGTTCGTCTCATGGTATTAAATAATGAGAAAGGTACTGCGTCTCTGAGTCCTCATTGAAAAAGTGCATACACGGCATATACCTTTTGTCCCTTCTTCCAGGTTACAAATACTAACCGCCATGTAGTTTCTGGTTAAAGGAGTAACATTTGGCTTTTCCAAAACTAACTGAACCTTTGCAGAATTTTAAAAAACTTTAGAAAATGAAAAACAATGCGTCAAATATCCATAAGCTACATTTAAGACCCCCAGGATGGCACATCAAGGCCTGGAAATTCATCAACTTGGGGCATTAATTTGCACAGAAGCCCTTCCCTAATTGTTATTTTCATCCCCAAGTTTCTCCCTCCCTTTCCAGAAAGAGTTTTTAACAAATGCTATTTGTGTCTTTTATAGTGAAGGATGTTTAATTCATTACAATCTAAAAATAGAAAGAATTGGAACTGGTTGTTGTTGGTGATGATAGATCTACAAACCTTCCATTTTCAAATAAACAAGGTGACATCAAAAGACAAAGGTAACCTCATTTCAGTACCCTTTGCAGGCAAAAAAAAACTCAGATTGTGGAAGAGATCCAAATAACAAATGAACTCATAGTCAAAAATGGCAATATCTTCAGATGTTTTAAAAATCACTGAAATCTTAGAATAGAAAGAGAAAGATCACAATTATAAAGTTTTGCTGTTTAGATAATCTCATTCCAATTATAGTACTCAAGTTAAATTTTCCCTTAATTTCTATGAGTAGCTAAAAATGATCTTAATGCCCACTTAAAGATCATTTAACCAGCTGATTTGGATAAAGAGCAATTACATCCATTTTTAATTAAATTTGTAAATAGGCACTAATGCAAAATTCAGGGGCAACAGTTCTGTGATCATTACGGAGTTACAAAATTGAAAGGTCACACAGGTATAGTTCTCATCTATAATCACAAAGAAGAAGCTCAGAGAGGGGAACATGATTATTCTGGTGCTCAAGAAACTCAGCAGGTCACACAGATGTAGGGCCTTGGGCTGAAACATAGGTTACCCTTTGCTTTCTATAGTTGCCTTGTGATCTGCTGAGTTTCTTGAGCATTTCTGTGCAGTGCACGACAATCACAGCATCTGCAGACTTTCCTATATAACAACACAAATATTCTTGATCATGTCAGCATTAAGGGAGAAGTGTTAGATGTACCATAAGCTGGATGAGAATTATCCCAGAAAGCAAGGGAGAAGGTATCTGAGGTCTTGAAGGGAATTGCTGCATCTTCATTTGCTATTACTGAGACATCCAAAAACTGGAGCACAATCAATTAGACGAGAAGAAATCAGAGCCGAAATAGGATATTCAGCCTGCTCTACTTTTCAATTGTGAGCTGATCCAGTTTCTCACTCAGCCCCACTTCCCAATCTTCTCCCCATAACATTTGAAGCCCTGGCTAATCAAGAACACAAGAACATAAGAAATCAGAGCAGGAATAGCTCATCCAGCTCAATGGCTGATCTGATGATGGCCTAATCTCCACCTATCTGCTTTTTCCTTACTATGTAAAAATCTGTCCAACCTAATCTTAGATATATTTACGGAGGTAGCTTCCACTGCATCAATGGGCACCGAATTCCATAAATTCACCAAACTCTGCAAAAGCTGTTCCTCCTTATCTCCATTCTAAATCTATTACTGAATCTTGAGGCTATGCCCTCTAGTTCTAGTTTCTCCCACCAGACCTCTATATTATCTATACTTTCATAATTTTATAGATTTCAATAAGATTCCCTCTCATTCTTCTAAATTCCAGCATGTACAATCCCAGATGACTCAAACTCTCCTCATAAGCTAACACACTCATCCCTGGAATCAACCTGATAAACTTCCTCAGCACCACCTTCAAAGTCAATAGATTCTTCCTCAAGTAAGACCACAATTGTACTCCAGATGCGGCCTCACCAGTACCTTGTACAGTTGCAGCATAACCTCCCTGCTCTTAAATTCCATACCTTTAGCAATGGCCAACAATCCATTTGCCTTCCCGATAACCTGCAGCACCTGCAAACCAACCTTTTGCGATTGATACGCAAGCACTCTCAGCACAGTAGCATGCTGCAATTGCTTGCCATTTAAATATTAATCTAGTCTTCCATTTTCTTTCCAAAATGGATACCTCACATTTACCAGCATCCCTTGCCTACTCATTGAACCTATCACTCTCTCTGCAGGCTCTCCATATCCTGTCTTTTATGAGGTATCTTATCGAATGCCTTCTGGAAATCCAGGAAAACAACATCCATCTGTGGAATGAATATTAGAGATTAAATTCCCACAAGATCCAATGTTATTTTTATTGAGTAATATTAAAAATATTGAACCCAAGCTGAAATGGATATGCATCAAAAGAAGTTTTTTTTAAAACTTTATTTATTCATTCAAAATACAGACAATAAGTAACATACATAATAAACTTAAACATGAATGATATATTTTATATATATATATATATATAAAAGAAAAAAGAAAAGAAAAAAAGAAAAAGAGAAAAAAGAGAACACCCCCTCTTTCAGCCAACTCTCCTAAGGGCCATAAAAAGAGAAAAAAAATTAAGCATACATATTAAGATCTAATCAATGTAAATCAAAATTTTAATATTCTGAATATAACAACCATTTATTAATAAAAAAACTATAATTATCATGCAAAACATGTGATTTTTTTCATTTTTAAACAATATTTCATCTCATTATGCCATCTATTAATATCAATCATATTCGTATCTTTCCACGTACTAGCAATACATTTTCTCGCAGCAGATAATGCTAAATATACAAAAGCAAGTTGAAATTTATATCCTGTAATATTTAATACATAACTGAAATATAACCCTTCAGGTAAAATCATATCTCTACCAAACACATGCTTTACCAAAGATCGAATTTGATAATAAAGAAACAAAGAATTCTTATCAATACCATAACTATCCCTCATCTGATCAAAAGATAAAAAAATTACCTTATTTAAAACAATCTCCCAAATTTTCCACACCTTTAAACCTCCAATGTAATAAACTTCGATTATGTATTGAGAAAGAAATAAGTTGATTATTATACAACGGAGTCAAGGCCGACAATTCACCACTAATATCTATTTTTTTTTTCTTTGTCCATAACTTCATTAAATGTTTTAATATAGGCACATTATATTGCTGTTACAAATTTACATTCCATCTAAACAAAAATTGATGTATTTAAACCTCGAACATTAAAAGCAGCAATCCTCAACTTTGACATATCTACTAATATTACTAAGAACTAATAATATCCATATATAAAAACTCAAAACAACATAAATAGGCCTTCCAATAGGAGAAAAAGAAACCACAAATTAAAGGCTAAATAAAAGAAAAAAGAAAAAAAATAAAGTAAAAAAAAAACTACCAAAAGGTAATAATCCCTAAATCAATCTTGGGTGTGGATCACCCACCAGTGGCTGATGACTAATAGAACATAGAGCAAATCTCTCCCTCCCCAGCCAAACAAAGAATAACAACAAAATATCATAATAACATAAAAATAAAGTAAGAATAAGAAAGTTCTTCTATTCATCCAAGAGACTCCAAACTCAGCGACCCCATTTCAGGAGAAGCTAGACTCTTTCCATTCCCATTTCTCCCATTTCTTCCATTTCCAGAACAACCAGATTTTTCTTTAGGAGACAATGTTGGACTACGTCTTTGTCCTCGTACATCTGGCAACGAATCAGCAAAAATCACTGCTTCACGCTCATTCTCAAAAAACCGAGATTGAAAGTCTCCACAAAGCACCTTCAACACTGCCGGATAGCGAAAAGTAGACTTATAGCCTTCATGCCACAAAACTTAATTTTATTGAATTAAATTGATGCCGATGCTGAATAACCTCTTGACTCAAATCGGGATAAAAAAAACTCTACTATTCTGAATCATTAACGGAGCTTGTCGTTGTCTCGCATTTTGCACTGCTAGACGAAGTATTGTTTCTCTGTCCAAATAATTCAAGCATCGAATTATCATGGGTCTCGGTGATTGACCAGGCAGAGGTCTTCTTCTTAAGGCTCTATGAGCTCTTTCCAATACCAAGCCTCCAGAGAAAAATTCTTGCCCCAATATTTGTGGGATCCATTCTGCAAAAAAACGAAGAGGATCTTGTTCTTCCATACCTTCTGGCAAACCAACAATCTTCACATTGTTCCTTCTACTTTGATTCTCCAAATAATCTATTTTCCTCTCTAACTCCTTCTCACGTTCTCGCAATTCTTTAACGGATTTTTCCACCTCCATCACTTTTTCTGTATTAGAGGCCACTTGCTGTTTACATTCCAAAAAAGCAGACTGAAATTTTTAAAAATCTTCAGAAAATACTTCCACACGTGCATTAACTATAGTGAATTCTGACCTCATACTCTCTTTCATTTGAGCCAATTCTTGCATAATCGGCTGAGTAACAGTACTTAACAGGTTAAGTTGTAATTCAGAAAGACTCAACCCTGTTTTCTTTAACGTAGTGTCAGAACCAGGGTAACTGCAGCTCCTGCTGCAGCTCAACAGCAGGCATTCCAACAAATTTTTTAACAGATTTACTGCGAGTTTGAACTCCCAGCGACAGCACTCCGGCCTCTTGAGGAGGTTGATGCTGATCTCCCCCCACAAATCACTGTTGTTTCAAGAACTCACGGACAAGGTCTTCAGGTTGGAGTACTGCCTGAGTGGTTTCAAACAATGGAGACATTTTCCTACGAGTTCTCTCTGTTAAAGTTGGCAGGCTGCCAGAATCAGAATCCACTTCTTGGGGACACGTACCTTCCTCCTGAGAACGAGTAATTCCAGCGATATCCTTCTCCTGGTGAGTAGTAGTCATTTTTTTTCCAGCTCCCACAGGCAATAAATCTGAAGCTGCAGCAGGTTTTTTAGGCTTTAAATCTTCAACACTCTGAAAAAGTAATTTCTTCTGCACTTGAAGTTTAATCTTTTTCCATGAAGACCATAAAAGTTCCTTGATACTTTAAACTAAGTTTTTAAAAAGTTTAAACTTAAAAACAAAAAGTTAAAAACGGGTTCTTAAAAGTCTGGCCAGAGAGGTTGAGATTACACGTCTAGACTCTACGCCATCTTGCCACGCGCCCCCCCCCCCCCCAAGAAGTTTGTTCAAATTGTTTCAGCAATAGCAAGAAAATGTATTGCCATAACTTTGAAGTCTGACACAGATCTGGGTCTAGAAAGATGGCATGCTGAAGTTCGGAGTTGGATACCATTTGAGAAAATTATTTATAATTTAAGAAACAAATATATATTTTGGAAGATATGGAGCCCTTATTTACAAAATATGGGTGTTAATATTTAAATGAGGCTCTGACATTCCCTTTCTCCTTAAGGTCTCAGTATACTATAAGAAACTTTAAAAGGTACTCCTGTTGAGGGTCTCTTGTCTCTTTCTTACTCTCCTTTCTTTCTTTGTAGAGGATAGAAGGGGGGGGAAGAGATGGTACATAGGGAGGTTTTATCATCTTTTTCCTTTTATGCATTTGCATTGATTTTAATTATTTTTCATTATGAGCTTTATCTGTGTGGTTCAAAATTTGACAAACTTATTGGAGATCTTTGAGGATTTAACAAGCGTTAAATCCTCTATCTACCACGCTCGTTAAATCCTCAAAGATCTCCAATAAGTTTGTCAAACAGGACCTACCTTTTCTGAATCCATGCTGTGTCTGCCTGATGCCTTTCTTCTTTAATGATAGTTTAATATCTGTAGATGAGAAAATGCTTGAAGCTAACTGACCTATAATTTCCTGCCTTTTGCCTTTTTTTTTAATAGTGGCGTGATATTTGGCATCTTCCAATCTGCCAGGACCTACTCAGAGTCCAGAGAATTTGATAAATCATCATTAAAGCCTCTACTGTAACTTCTGCCATTTCTTTCAGTATTCTGGGATTCATTCCATCAGGACCAGGGGACTTATCTATCTTTAGGTCCTCAAGATTTCTCAGTACCACCTCTTTAGTGATAACTATTACATCAAAGTCCTCATCTCCCATCATATTCATAACATTTGTCTTTGACATGGTAGAAGTGACCTCCACCATGAAGACTGAGACAGACATTATTCCCTCAGTGCTGGTCAAGTAGCTACAAACTCTGTACCTCCCTCTATAACTGGATCATTGGAAGACCACAGTCAGTATGAATT
The DNA here is from genome assembly GCF_036971445.1 of Narcine bancroftii. Lineage (NCBI taxonomy): Eukaryota > Metazoa > Chordata > Chondrichthyes > Torpediniformes > Narcinidae > Narcine > Narcine bancroftii. The sequence continues at coordinate 245,713,287 of NC_091470.1, read as the reverse complement.
GGAAGCAAAATCTCCTCCTCATTGATTATCAACACATGCCCACCCCAAGGATGCATGCTTATTCTACTGCTCTATTCATTATACACCCATGACTGTGGCCAACTCAATTCCAATGCTATCTGCAAGTTTGCTGATGACACCATAGTTGTCAGCAGAATCACAAATGGCAATGAGAAAGTGTAATGGAGATAGCTAGATCAGCTCTTTGAGTGGAGTCACATCAACAATCTTACATTCAACATTGACAAAACCAAAGAGATGATTGTGGTTTTCAGGAAGGAGTCAGGGGAACATGGCCCAGTCTTTATCAAGGGCTCTGTAGTGGAGAGGGTCAAGAACTTTAAATTCCTAGGTATCAACATGTCCGAAGATCTGTCCTGGAGCTTCCATGTTGATGCAATCACAAAGAAGGCTCGCCAGCGGCTTTACTTTGTGAGGTGCTTAAGGAGATTCTGTATGTCATCGAAGACTCTCAAAAACTTCTCTAGGTGTACTGTGAAGAGCATTCTGGCTGCTTCCATCACTGTCTGCTATGGAGACACCAACTCTTAGGACAAGAATAAACTTCAGAGGGTTGTTAACTTGGCCTGTGACATCACAGGCACCAGATTTCACTCCATCAAGGACAGCTACATGAGGCGTCTCTTAAAAAAGCAGCCTCTCTCCTTAAAGTCTTCCACCATCCAGACCACCACTGCTTAACTCTGCTACCATCAGGAAGGAGGTACAGGAATCTAAAGACGAGCACTCAGCAGAACAGGAACGGCTTTCCCCACTGCCATCAGGTTCCTGAATCCATGCAGAACCAAAGACACTGCCTAATTTTTTGTGCACTATTTTTTTTCTATATTAGTGTTGTAAGATAGTTCATAATATGAACGTTTTCACTGTGATGCTGCCACAAAACACCCATTTTCTTAACTTGTTCCAGACAGTAAATTCAAAGCCTCAGCCATTTCCTCATTACCCAATATCAAATTCCCTTTCCTCAAAGGGACCAACTTTCACTTTTGCCACCCCTTTTCAGTTTATATGATAAAACATTTTATTGTTGGTTTTTATATTTTATGCTCATCTTTTTTCATAATCTACCTTCCTTCTCTTTAATGTTTGCTTCATCGTTCTTTGTTTCATTTTAAAGTTTTACCAGTCTTCTGATTTTCCACTGCTCTGGGGGACTTCATACACACAAGCTTTTAGTGTGATGGCCTTCCTTTATTCCCTTAGTTATCCAAAGATAGCTGTCCCAACCCTTACTATTCTTGCTTTTAATTGGAATATACTTTCATTGAGCACCGTTAAAAATCTCAGTGGGTCTTCCGATGTTCCTCAACCACTCCTCCATCGAGCCTGCATTCCCTGGCCAACTCTTCCCCCAACCCCCCCCCATCCCTTTGTAGTTTCCCTGGTTTAGCCATAAGACACTGGTTTTAGACTGAACTACGGTACCATCCATTTGTATGAGAAACTCTTTCTAAGATGATACATAATAACAAGATTGATGATTTTACTTACCTCACTGTACAGGACTAGATCCAAGATAGCATGTTCCCTTGTAGGTTCAGTAAAATGTTGTTCAAGCCATCACATATGCATTCTATAAAGTCCTCTTCAAGGTTGCCTGAACCAACCTGATTCACCCAGTCGACGTGCTTGTTAAAGTCCCTCATGATAATTGCCGTTCCATCCTAACATGCCTCCAATATTTCTTGTCTGTGCCACTGTAATGTTATTGTTGGATGGTCTATAGATAACTCCCACCAGTCATTTGATCTCTTTACTATTCCTAATAATTTTTCAATCCATAACTAAGAGCGCAACCCCACCTCCCTTACCTTCCTGACTGTCCCTCGCTGATATCCTTGGATATTTAATTCCCAATCCTCTCCATCCTGCAACCACGTATATGTAATGGCCACTAAATCATACCCCTTTGTACTGATTTGTGCAATGAGTTCACTGACCCTGCTTCTTATATTCGTACTTTTAAAATCTAATAATCTTTGCCTCTTTTTCACTGGATTTTTAAAATATTTTATTTTTCATAAATACATTCAGAAAATCTTTAAACTTTTATGCACATCAAATATATTAAATATCTGCAAAATCCCCCCTTCCCTCCCTCTCCAACCCCACGAATATAAAAATATAGCTTCACGTACCATCAGAGCTCTCATTTTTCATTCTTTTTCAAGGATATCACATCATTACATACACCGAAGGGTCAAATTTATAACTGGACTCCTACATAATCCACATAAGGTCGCCATATCTTAATTAATGTGTCGTATTTATTTTTTAAACCTAAAGTAATTTTCTCTATGGGTATACAACTACATAACTCCAATGCCCATCAAGCAATAAGGAGAGAGTAGGATTTCAAGGTGATTGCTATACACTCTTGACCACAGCCAGAGCTACTTTAATAAAGCAAATTTTAAATTTAGTCAGTTTGTAGCTCACATCCATACAATTTCCCAGAAGGTACAGCTCTGGGCTGCATAGCAAAGACACTCCTATTACTCTTGTAAGTGTTTCAGCGATATCATCCCAGAATGGACTTACCTTTACACATGACTAGGTAGAATGTAAAAAGGTTCCAATCTCAATACATATGAAGCACATTTTGGATATTTCAATTTTGACTTATGCTGTTTTTGTGGCATGAGATATAGTTGATGTCATACTACCCAAACAGACCAAAACTTCTCTGATATTACAATAACCAGGTCCGACTCCCACCTCTCTCTCAACTACGTAGGCCTGGCTTAGCACTCATGCCTTGGAAAACAAAATACATCCTAGTTATAAATTTAGGTGTATTTCCCAGCCTAAGCATCCCTTCCACTTCATTGTAGGGCCCCATCTTTCTCACAAGAAGGGCCTTAATTGAAGAAAGCAGAGGAAGGTTCTATTCATCAAGTCATATTTCTGTTTTAGTTGTTCAAAGGACCTAAGTATCCCTTCCTCATAACAATCTTCAACACGCCTAATACCTTTCTTATGCCAAGTATTTAGAATTTTATTCCCCAAATTCATTGGCAATAATTCATTCTGGCACAGTGATGCTTTTGGTGATAGCCCCACTTTTTCCCCCAGTACATTAATTTCATGCCAAATTTTAATCATGTGTGTTAAAATTGTTTTTTTAAAATTAATTTAACATTCCATCTTTGTAGATCGTCTTCTATCTTTCCAAGAGTAGGGAGAGAGATAAGTCTGTATTAGTGGGTAAGCATGTTATTATCTAACATTATTCCTAAATATTTAATTCCTTCCAATTTCCATTTAAACCAACTTCCTTTTTGGTATCTTTCATAATTAAAATTTGTTAGTGGTATAATTTTACTTTTTTCCAAATTTATTTTGTAACCAGAGACTTTTCCATATTTCTCTTGTGTGGTCTGTAGTTTGGCCAAAGATTCATCAGGGTCTGATAAATTCAACAGCACATCATCTGCAAACAAATTAATTTTATGCTCTTTCTGGTCATCTTTGAATTAATTTATGTCCAGATCCTTCCTTATGGCCTCTGCTAATGGTTCAATTGCCAAAACAAAGAGACCTGGTGACAGTGGGCAACCCTGCCTACTGGATCTACTTAAAGGAAACATCATCGACATCTGAGCATTAGTTATAATTTTGGCCTGTAGTTTATGATAAAAGGGTTTTTTAAATCCAGTTTATAATTATTCAGCCCATTCTAAATTTGTCTAATATTTTGAATAGAAATGGCCATTCTAACCAATCAGATGCCTTTTCTGCATTCAAGGATAAAGTTATACGCAGGTCCACTTCAAACTTTGCCTGATGAATTATTTTGAATAATCTGCACAAGTGTCCACAGAGTGTCTTTTGTTGACAACACCTACTTCATCTGAATTTATCAATTAAGGTAAATATTGTCCTAATCTATTAGCTTGGCCTTTAGCCAGAATCTTGTCATCTGCATTTAATAGAGAAATAGGTCTATATGAAGACGGTTTTAATGGATCTGTTGGGTTTTTTTTTCAGTAGCACCATGATATTAACTGTTGAGAAGGATGCCAGGAGAGTCTGAATCTCTGCTGCCTAGTTTACCACATCTATAATAAGAAGCATCAAAAGATCTTTGAATCATCCATAAAACTCAGGTGGAAAACAATCTACCCCTGGTGTCTTATTTGACAGTAATGTATTCAAGGCTTTTTCAATTTATTTTCTGGTAACAGGAATATCCAGTTCCATCTGATCTCTATTTTCCAATTTTGCCAATTCAATCAATAAAAGAAATTCATCTATCTCCCTTTTTCTTTCCACTCACATACCACTTTAAGTATTCGCTATGCCGTAGGGATTGCATAAGATGGTATGTGGGTGGAAAGAAAAAAGTTGAGAATCACTGTCCTCGAGTCATCAAGCAATTCTGACTTATTCAATTTTGTATAATATTGTTTAAAAGTATCATTAATTTATTTCTGATTATATGTTAATATGTTAATTTGTCAGGTTTTGCTTGAATTGCATTAATCATCCTTGATGTTTCTTCTGCCTTTAATTGCCAAGACAGAATGTTTTATTTTCTATTTTCTAATTCATAATATTTTTTGATTTTAAAATAGTTCTGCTTAACATGAAATATTATATTGTAGCGGGCGCACAGCACACTGTCAGTTCACAGAGTTACCTGACACATCGCGGGCTAGCAGTGCTGGGCGCCAAAGTACAGCGAGTGGATCAAATGAAGCCCCTGCTTAAAGTGCAGGGCGTTAATGACTCATAGCTTTAACCTGTTGGTCCTATGGACCAGCAGCTATTCACTAACGAGCTCATTAACAGGCAAGGAATAAAAGGTCTGTGTATGTCTGCAATAAACCAGTCTTGAGTTGATTACCTTTGTGTGTTTGCCTTTATTTAGTAGCATCTACCGTAGTAGCCGCTACAAATTGGTGACTCCCAAAGTTAAAATTCAACGAATTTGAATCATTACGGAAAAAGAGGAAATTTCAACAGCAGTAACATCTGCCGCCTCCATGACAGTTAATGCAGTTGAGCTTCATTTGCCGCTTTCCTGGACACATCAGCCTCGAATTTGGTTTCTTCAAGCTGAAACCCAGTTTCGTCTTTGGGGTATAACGGCGGAAGACACAAAATTTTGGCATGTCGTGTATACATTGGACGTGGCCACTGCATCGCGAGTAAACAAATTTATTGCTCATCCTCTGGCAGAAGACCAGTACACGAGTTTCTTCTTGACAAATTGGAACTTATTAGGCATGAGAGTGGCATGCATCTTTTGAACATGGAAGGTGACAAGAATCCATCAGACCTGATGAATGAGATTGCTGGCATTGTCAGATGGTCATTCCCATTGTCTGCTTTTCGAACTCTTATTTCTGTCAAAACTTCTAGCTCACGTTGCCATACCCATTGGTAACATGAATTTCCGCCATCCCCATGACGTGGCTCGAGAGGCTGACAAGCTCCATCATATTCCTACACAAGAGTCTGCCCGAATACATTCAGTTTTTGCAGCAGAAGCATCTCCCGCATCCTACCAGCCTCCTGTATCTGCAGTCCAATCCAAGAAAGATGAACGTGCTGATGTACATCGAGAATGGTGTTTTTACCATCACCACTGGGGATAAAATGCCCATAAGTGCATCCAGTCACGTACCTACTACAAAAAGAAGTCAGGAAATGAGAGAACCGGCTACCAGTAGTGGTCTCAGCAGCTGTCGTACATACAGGCCTATTGTATATTCAGGATGATGTGGGTAAGTGCAAATTCCTTGTAGACACAGGTGTTGAACTTAGTTTGCTCCCGCCGACCTATTTTGAAAGGATGCATAAAAATGCCACTTGACCCTGCGAGCGGCGAATGGAACTTCCATTCCAAGTTTTGGCACTAGACGAGTCGCAATCGGAATAGGTGGAACTATGTTCCATTGGAATTGTGTCCTCACTTCTGTCGTTCAACCCATTTTGGGTGCGGATGTTTTACGTCCCCATGACTTATTGGTAGACGTAAAATGCAGAAAATTAGTTCACGCCACCACCTTTCAGACATATCCACTGGCGTGCATCAAGGGGAGAGTTTCACAGCTCAGAGTACATAGGTTACACAAGGTTGCAAATACTGCTCTACTCAACGAATTTCCCCATATTCTCACCCCTAACCTCAATGCCTCAAGAACAGTCCATGGTGTGTCTCATTACATAGACACACCAGGCCCACCGGTCCATGCCAGGGCTCGTCGTCTAGCGCCTGATAAATTGCGGCAAGCAAAGGCAGAATCTAAAGCAATGAAAGAATTACTTTCTCAAATCCATTCTGCGGTCCCCTTTATAGTCCTTGCATACATCTCTACACCTCCTTTGGAGATTTACAGAATTTTAAAGGTTCCTCCGACACATCGATCCTCAGCGTCTCTGGGTAAAGCATTGAATACTTTATGTTTCGTGTTTGCAGTTGTCACTTGAAGCCATCAAATTCCTTTCTTTGCTTAACCAAGTTTGCACTAGGGTCTTGATAAAAAATAGCACCTTTCCACATTCCAATTTGACTGGGTCATTATTTTTCCTGTCTTATTCAACTGCTGCTCTTCATGTTGTTTCCCCATCCCACTAAACCAAGAATCATACCAGGACTTGTTGTGGTCTTTGATCATCTGGTTTTCTGGGGTCAAGGGTCCGGTGGGGTCTCTCATTAAGCAAGTTTTCTTTGAATCTTTCTGTTTCCATCACTTGTGGAATCCATTCCTCAAAGTACCCGATGATACAAATATTATTCCTTCTGCTGAAATACTCCACATGATCGATTTTACCCAACAGCTTTTATTTATCCAATTTCCATGCCGTTAGATTTTCTTCCATGGTCTTCAGTTTTTCCTGAACCATTGTCAGTTCATTTTCAACCTTATCCACTCAGGTTGTCAGGTTTTCAAGCACCGTTATTTTGCCTCCCACCTCTCTCAGCACATTTTCAACCTTAGAAAATCGTCAACTTAGTGTCTCCATTGTTTCCAGCAACTTTTGCAGATTGGGTGTCAACCCCCCACCCCAACCAATCTATACAAGTCTGCTCCAATATCATGGTGGCACCTCCTTTACCATTCACTTGTGGACTTTCTCAACAATCTCAGCAACTTTTGAACTTCTTCAGCCTTAGTTTTTTGGGTCTTATTTTTCTTATCCGGCATTTTCTATTTTTAGCACGTAAAATCTTTAATCTGATAATGTTGAAATATTTTTATAATCAATCTTCACAGAGAGGTCTTCTAACCCATGTCTGACTAGATCCCTCGCATGGCCACGCCCCCTGCACTTGACATCCATAACTCTACTCTTACTTTTATCTTTTTACTTTATCGTTACTTTTCTCTTTTACTTCATCCAACCCTCTCCAATCTGTTGAATCCTCTCCCCTCCTACTATTTAGTTTAAAGGTCTGCTCACTGTATGAGCTATGTAATTCACCAGGATCCATCACAATTCAGATAAAGACATCTTCTTTGAACAATTCCATCCTTCCCCAAAATTGGTACTAATTTCCCATGAATTGGAACCCACTTCTCTCAAACCCATCTTTGAGCCACGTATTCAACTCTCTAATCTTCTGGACCCTGTGCAATTTGCAATTTGCATGTGGTGCAGGTAATAATCCAGAGATTACCTTTTTGGTTCTGTTTTTTAAGTTGATCCCTCTTTCCTCAAGCTACCTTAGCAGAACCTCTTTCCTGGTTCTACCTACATCGTTGGTACCCATGTGGACCATGACAACTGGATCTTTTCCCTCTCACTGCAAATTCCACTGCAAGTCAGCTAAGATGTTCTGAACCTAGGCAGGCAACACAGCCTTCGGGACACTAACTCTGCGATCGAGAACCTTGTCTATTCCCCTAAACTATATTATGCCTGATTACCACATTTCTCTTCTCTCCCCCTCTTGAATGGCTTCCTGAACTATAGTGCCACAGTTAGGTTGCTCGTCCTTGCTGCATCCCCCACTCATCAACACAAGGAGTAAGAAACTGAAACTTGTGAGATGAGATCAAGGCCTGATACTTCTCCAGCACTGTCTCTGGGATTCCACGACCTCCCTCACTCACAGTCACACTCTCTCGACCCTGACTACAGTCCAAATTTGAGGCAATGGATGTGATTACCTCCTGATTTAAAAAAAGAGTCGAAGTACCTCTCCCCCTCCCTGATGTGTCAGTATTTGAAGCTCTGATTCCAGGTCACCAATTTTGAGCCAGAATTCTTCAAGCAACAAACACTTGCTGCAAATGTAGTCATCAGGTATCACAACAGGGTCCACCAGTTCCCACGTGATGCAGCTACAACACATCACCTGATCCTACAGACCCTTTATTTAATTACTTCTTAATTTGATTACTTTTATATTACGACGACAAAAGCTTTACCTGCTCTTCACTTGTGCCTCCTCGCCAAAGGCTCTTGAGCCAAAACCTCAAAGTCCCACTCTTACACTGGGCCACTCCACTTGAGCTTTCTCTATTTTTATTGCCTGCAGATAATTAGGTAATTGAGAAATTTAAACGAGCACCTACCTCACCTGCTGCTTTTCAATGCATTCTGAGCTCCTCTAACAGCCCACTCTCTCAGTCCCCGACAGGAATGAAAAGAACCCATCAATCTCTCCCTTAAATACACTCAATGTCTTGGCTTCCACAACTGGCTGTGGCAACAAATTCCATGGATTCACCACACTCTTGTTCAAGGAATTTCTCCACATCTCTGTCCTCAGTAGACGCTCTTCAATTTTGAGGTTGTGCCCCTTTCAACATTTATTCTGTCGATGCCTTTCAGCATTCGAAATGTTGCTTTGAGACCCCTCTCATTCTCCTAAATTTCAACAAGTCAAAAGCTGTCAAACATTCCTCACATGATAACCCTTTAATTCTTGAATCATCTTTGTGAATTTCTTCATCCTTCATTAAATGAGGAGCCCAAAACTGCTCATGATATTCCAAGTGCAGTCTCACCGGTGCTTCATAAAGCCTCAACATCACATCACTGCTCTAACATTCTATACCTTTTAAAATGAATGCCAGCATTTCATTTGCCTTCCTCACCACTGACTCAAACTGTAAGTTTACCTTCAGAGGGTCCTGTGTGAGGATTTCTAGGTATTTTTGCATCTGTGAATTTTCAGTTTTCTCCCCATTTAGAAAATCGTCTGCCCATTTATTTCTTTTACCAAAGAACATGACCGTACACTTTCCGACATTATACTTAATTTGTCACTTCTCTACACATTTATGTCCTTCTGCAGCCTCCCTATATCCTCAACACTACCTGCTCCTCCATCTCAAATGCCATTTATTCTATGATCTAAATCAGTGGTTCTCAACCTTTTTCTTTTCACTCACATACCACTTTAAGTAATCCCTAAGCCATAGGTGTTCTGTGATTAGTAAGGGATTGCTTAAGGTGCTATGTGGGTGAAAAGAAAAAGTTTGAAAACTACTATTTAATCACACCTAATTGACTTTTAATGTGCATGGTCTCATAACTCCAAAGGAAATGGGCCAATGACAATTTTTATCAAACAAAACATTTCAGTAACAATTGGGTCTCGAGCAGTGATTCTCACCCTTCTCTTCTCACTCACATAACACCTTAAGCAATCCCTTACTAATCACGGAGTACTTATGGCATAAGGATTACTTAAAGTGGTATGTGAGTGGAAAGATAAAGGTCGAGAACCACAGATCTAAATCATTGATATACAACATAAAAAGCAGTCCCAACACTGACTCCTGTGGAACACCATTAGCAGTTAACTAGAATTGCCAATTAGCCAATGCTCTACCCACACTGGTATGTTTTCTATTGTACTATGTCCTCTCATCATGTGCATCACCTTGTCAAAGGTTTCTGAAAATCCACAAACATCCACTGTATCTCTTTTATCTAGACTGCTTGTCACTTCTTCAAAGAATTCCAATATGTTTATCAAGCATGCTGGCTTTGGCCTATCTTGTCATGTGCCTCCAGGTCCTCCATAACCTCATCCAACATCTTCCCAACTATTGTCATCAGGCAAACTGGTCAATAATTTACTTTCTGCTGCCTTCCTCCCTTCTTGAATAGTGGGGTGGCATTTGTAATTTTCCAGTCCTCCCAGACCATTATTATTTTATTTCAAAAGGAGGACAGGGATAAGTTTTGTAACTACAGGCCTGTGATCTTTGTGTCAGTGGAACTCAAGGGGATAAGATTTGTGTATATTTGAAAAGGCAGGGGCTGGTTTGGTTTTGTGAAGAAGTTGGTGGGGGTGGAGGGGGGAGGAGAAAAAAAAATCACTTCTCACTAATTTGATTGTTTTGAGGACATAACAATCAAAACTCATGAAGGCAGGACAGTAGACTGATCCAGAAGGTTAACCCAATGGGATAGTGTGGGCAACAAACTTCATCACTGTACCTTGGTACACATGACAATAAACTTGAATCAATTTAATTTATTCAATAGAAAAGTCTGTGACAGCATAAGTTGGATGTGAATGTAGGAGGAATAATAAGTTTGTGGATAACATAAAAATTGGTATTATGGATCGTGAAGCAACAGCAGGAGATGGAACAGATAGAAAGTTGGGTTGAATGCTGGCGGATGGAATTTAATCCTGATAAGCAAAATGAATTGTTGATTGCCTTGTGCACAAAGATGCAGTGAAAAGCTTAGATTGGGATATCATCCATAGAACAATACAGCATAGAATCAAGCCATTCTGCCCTTTTCGTCCATGCCAAATTATTATTCAACATCATCCCCTGACCTGTTCCCTGACCATATCCCGATATGCCCCTCCAATCCATGGACTTGTCCAAATTCTTAAAAATTAAAATTGAGCCTACATTCATCAATTTAGCTGGCAGCTCGCTCCACACTCCCACTACTCTGTGTGAAGATGTTCCCCCAAATGTTCCCTCTTAACCTTTCCCCTTTCACCCTTAACCCATGTCCTCTGGTTTATACCTCACCTACTCTCAGTGGTTAAAGCCGACCATCCCCTCATAATTTTAAAGATGTAAAACAAATCTCCGCTCATTCTTTCACACTGAATAAAGTCCTAACCTGTTGAACCTTTCCCTGTAACTCAGTTCCTGAAATCTGGGCAACATCCTAGTAAATCTTATCTGCACTCTTTCAATTTTGTTGATATCTTTCCTGTCATTAGGTGACAAAACTGCACACAATACTCCAAACTTGGTGTCATAATTTTGTCTTGTACAATTTTACCATAACATCCCAGGTGACAAAACTGCACACAATACTCCAAACTTGGTGTCATAATTTTGTCTTGTACAATTTTACCATAACATCCCAGCTCTTATACTCAATGCTTTGAGTTATGAAGGCCATTGTGCAAAGAGCTCTTGTTATGGACCATGGACTGACCTTTTGGACTGTGGACTGTCATCATAAAGGATGGAATTCTGTTGGGAATTCTCTGTGTGACTTGTGGTGCAGCTGGGTCGAGCTGTGCAGACAGAGAGAGAATGGAAAGTTCAGAACGGCAGTCGAAGCAGCACAACTGCAGCAGTTGGAGTGGCAGAGACCAACCAAGAGAGCTGTGTGATAGGCACATTCCTCATAAAATAATGAAGAGTTAAAAACCACAATTTGAGTACCAAGGGAAGTCATCTAAGGAGGCCTTGAAAAAGGATTCGTAAGCTGACGGCAACGCAACATCATTTCTCTCCCCAACATTCAATACAATGTCCTTTTGTTAGGGGAAATGGTTTTGGACACTGAGCTTTGGGATTGAATTCTGTGGACAGTGTTTTCAGACTGACTTACTTGACTGACTGGCCTAGGGTTTTGGGGGGGATTTTTCTCTTTTTGAATATTGGGCACAGACTGTAATAGTGTGGGGTTTTTTTAAACATACACACTGTTTCTGAAGATATGATATTGTATAACTTAGATTATCCAAAATGTTCAGGACTGGACCAATATCAGATAAACAGTTTTTTCAGACAACTGGTCATTTTTCAAAAAAACAGCCAAGTAGCAACAGCAAATCAATTGTAACAGTATTTAAACAAGCATTAAAATAGTGTTTAATACTAAAAAAAAATGCTAGCCACCACTGATCAACACCTGCCAACTGAGGCCCAGCTTCTGCTGGGAGCCCAATGACCCCACCCCTACCAGGAGGCCACACTCCTTGATGATGCCGAAACAAAGAATTCTTCTGACCGCTTGCTGCTGGGAGACAGGGTCACTCAGTTTGAGGGAGAGTTGAAGAGAAAAGTCAATAGGGGTAGAAAAAGAAGAAATGGAAAGAGAGAGAGGACGGAGTTACCTGAAACAAGGACAATCATTGTTCTAATTTCATGTCGGGTGAATTTTTTTTCCCCAACCTGTGAGGTTAGTTCAGTTCTGAAAAAAATTTGGATAAATGAGGATTTCGAGAATCTAATTTTGGATAATCAGTGTTGTACTGTATTTATATATTTGTCATAGTTACTTATAGTGGGGTTAATTGGATTAAGACATTATATTGTCAATGGTCATTAATAAATTTAGAGATAAAATTTAACCCTTTTGAATTGCATCTTCTGTTGCTACTGGTTTGAGATGTAACACTCTCTTTACAAACCCAACCTACCTGTGACACCAATTTCAGGAATTATGTATCTGTATTCCTAGATCCGTCTATTCTTCCATACTCCTCAGTGCCCTACCATTTACCGCTTAAGTCCTTTCTTGGTTTGTCCTTCCAAAATGCAACACCTCACATTTGTCGGCATTAAATTCCATCTGTCATTTTTTCAGACCATTTTTCCAGCTGGTTCAGATCCCTCTCCAATCTTTGTGTAATCTGCAAATTTGCTGGTCCAATTTACCACATTATCATCCAAATCATTGATATAGATGACAAACAACAATGGTCCCAGCACTGATCACTGAGACACACCACAAGTCACAGGCCTTCAGTTTAAGAAGCAATCATCCATGAAAACTTTCAGGCTTTTCCCATGTTGCCAATGTCGAATCTAGTTGACTACCTTCCCACGAATACCCAACGTCTGTATCTTTCTGACTAACCTCGCATGTGGCACCTTGTCAAATTCCTTATTAATATCTATGTCAACAATATCCACAAACTTTCCTTCATCAACATTCCTGGTAACTTCTTCGAAAAACACTAAGAATGGTTAAGCATGACCTAACATGCACAAAATCACGTTGACTATCCTTAATCAGTCCCTGGCTATCCAAATACTTGTATATCTGATCTCTTGGAACACCTTCCAATAATTTACCTACTAATGACATCATGCTCACCCGTCTATAATTTTCAGGTTTACTTTTGGAGCCTAAAAAAACCGACAGAACAACACGAGCTACTTACCAATCCTCTGGCACCACACCCATGGCTAAGGACATTTTAAATATTTCTGCCAGAGCCTCTACAATTTCTACACTAGTCTCCCTCAAAGTCCGAGGGAATATCATATCATGCCCTGGGTATTTATCCACTCTTGTTTGCTTTAAGACATCAAGCACCTCCTCTTTAATCTGTACAGGTTCCATTAGCTCACTGTTTATTTTCTTTACTTCCATGGAGTGTACCTGTAAAACCATTTAAGATCTCTTCATTCCCTTTTAGCTCCATACATAGCTGACTACTCTGATCTTCAAAGGGTCCAATTTTGTTCCTTACTATCCTTTTGCCCTTAATATATCTCAAAAACCCTTAGGATTTTCCTTCACATTGTCTGTCAAAGTAACCTCTGGTCTTCCTGATTTCTTTCTTGAGGTTTCTCTTGCATTTTTTTCTTTAAATACTCCTCAAATACAGGCTCCCGGTGTCTATTTACTTTGACTTTCATCCAACGGGAATATACAAACTCTGTACTCTCAAAATGTCACCTTTAAAGGTCTTCCACTTACCGAGCATAGTATTTCCAGAAAACAACATCCCATTCCAGATCCTTTCTCATTTCCTCAGAATTGGCTTTTCTCCAATTTAAAATCTTAACCAGAGGCCAAAACCTATCCTTTCCACAATTAACTTGAAACTAATGGCATTATGATCACTGGACTCCAAATGTTCCCCAACACATACTTCTGTCATCTGTCCTGCCTCATTCCTTAATTGGAGATCCAGTATTACACTCTTTCTGGTTAATTCCACTATATATTGATTTACAAAACTTTTCTGAACACATTTGACAAACTCCAAGCCATCAAGACCTTTTACAGTATGGGAGTCCCAGTCAGTATGTGGAAAGTTAAAATCTCCTACTATCACAATCTTGTTTCCTGCAGCTGTTATCTCTTCACAGATTTGCTCCTCCAATTTTCGCTGACTATTGGGCGATCCTATAATACAATCCCATGAGTGTGGCCATACCTTTTCCATGTCTCAATTCCACCCACATAGCCTCAGAAGACCAGCCCTCTGGTCTGTCCTGCCTAAGCACATCTGTGATGTTTTCCTTGCCAATCCTCCATCTTTCATTCTCCCATTCTATCACTTCTGAAACAACGGAAGACCAGAACAATGAGCTGCAGGACCTTCCCCTCCTGCAACCATATTTCACTAATGGCCACAATGTCATAATTCCATGTGGCAATTCACAATTGAAGCTCATCTGCCTTTCCTACAACACTTCTTGCATTGAAATAAAGGCACCTGATACCATTTCCATCATGCACAACCCTTCGATCTCTGTTGTTACATGCAACCTTCATCATCTTTCTCCCACTCCACTCACCTATCTACTGTTCCACTGTGGTTCCCATCTCTCTGCAAATCTAGGGTAAACTCCCCAGAGCAGCACCAGAAAACCTTTCTGCAAGGATATTAGTCCCCCTCCAGTTCAGGTGCAACTCTCCTGCCATTACAGGTCCCACCTTCCATGGAAGAGAGCCCAGTGATCCAAAAGCCCAAAGCCCTCCCTCCAGCAACATGTCTCTAGCCACACTGACAAAGGTCCCAACTCAAAGCCCCGACCATTTCTCTTTACAGATGCAAGCTGTCCCACTGAGTCCCTCTAGCTTCTCTTTCATCTACATCAATCCACACCTCTTTTGATGTCACTCTTGTTAGACTAGCAAACTGGATACCAACAGATGAGGTAACAAATATTGTCCTGCCAATAAAAAATTGCACTCTGTTCAGAAAATTTTCTGTTCCTGTATCCATTCCACTTTCTTCCATCCATCCAATTTAACAGCTTTAAACATTAAGGCCGAAATGTATTACACAGGTGAAAGGTCTGCAATTCCTTTGAAGAGTTTGTCGTTGAACCATATAAATTTATTGCCCCCATTTTAAATATCTATTTATTTCTATGCCCAACGCCTACCAGCACCTTCTACAATGCCTAAACTATTGGATTTACAAATAGGAAAGATTAAAATTTTATTTTATTGTCACATAATAATACAAAAGAAAAATGTAATATACATGATATACTTCAACTTTTGCCTGCCGCAAGGCAAAGTCACCATTAATACTGCCCGGCGCCCCTAACAATAAGAGAAAGAGAAGAAAATGAAAGTCTCTTGAGAGACAATGTCCATGTCTCAGTCGCCAAAACTTCACTTCAAATCACTAGCATTCTACGCTCTAGATCCAAACCTCCTACGTAATCAGAAAGCTTTCAGTGCCCAAGGCCCTTCAGGAGCCTCTTTTTTTTTTGCCCTCAGCACCCTCTCATATCCCAGTTCTTTTTCCTGTGATCAATCTCTAGCTGCCAGCAAACTGATGAGTCCTTCGAGCAAGTCACCACAGCCAGTGTGGGCCTTTCAGCCGCTGAGCCCCACCCCCCAACCATTGGTCTACTGTTGTGGTCACTATCCCTGTAGGGTAGTCTTCCCTGCTTCCCTTCTCAACAGAGGGTGTTACCTCTGTTTCTGGTGCCCTCCGCCTGTCCACTGTTTCCCTGGAGTCTGCCTAGAACAGACATTGCCATCTTGGGCACAGACTTCTGTGTCAGGTCCTGTATCATGCTGCTTAAAGCCTGCATGGAGAAATCAGCATCACAATTGTGCAGTAGGATCTTGTGGAGCAGTGCTGTGTCTTCTTTCCCCAGTATCCCAGGGTCACACCAGCACTGCACTTACAGCAGCTCCCACAGTGCCACCATCTTTTTTTAATTCCCCCATCCGGTTCCATTCGCCTACCATCTCTCTCTTTTCTAACTCCACCATCACCTTTCAGCCTCAGTCCCTGCCTTCCCCTTAATACTCCCCTAAGTGACTCCATTTACCCATTCTGTTCCTTATGCGTCCACCTACCAGCTTCTTAAATGCTCCCATCCCTCACCCATCACCTCACCCGGTTCTATCACAAAAATAAAAAAAATCCTCCAGAGCACACTTGAAGATTTAATAAACTACAATAAACATGCAACTCATTATCACAAGTGTCCCATTGTGCTGCTCACATGACAGATGGTTCTATTTTTAGAAATTAGACAAAAGAAAACACACTATCTGGATTAAGCAGTTGCCTCAGGGTGCTACAAAGTCTAGTTCACCACAAGGAAAATGTGAATGAATTGTCCTTCAAACAACATAACTAGTGTTTTGGTATGAATGATGAGTGATGTAATTATTCATTGAGAAAAATTATAAACGTTGTTAGTCTCAGCCTTGCATGAAATTAAACATCTTGAGCATCTGCTGAATAGAAACACTAAAGTTCAGAAATTATAGTCAGAATTCCAATGTATGATCACTTTCATTGATACCAAATGAAAGCTGAATGGCCTATTTCTGTGCTGGACAACTGACTTTCAGAGTACTTCGATAGACTCAACTATTAATTCAATGGATTGCTGTGAAGTTTTGGTACTCAACCACTCAATATGCCAGTTAAAAAAGTTGGGGCCACTCAATTCAGAAATGGGTGATTTTTTTTTTTAAATAGATGGTAAGCAAAATTACCTTCAAGCAACCTTTGCTGTGAAAATTTAAATTTGAAAATGTGTAAACTTTTCCTTAATTTTATGTTTAATTGATTACAGGAGATATTTTCATCTAACTTTCTCTTATTTTTCATCTATTTTTTTTCAAACTCCATTTCACCATGGCTTCTATGACAATTCTTTGACAGGCCTAGCCTCATTTGCATGCCAGGACCAACCCTTCTGCAGTCTTCCACTATATCTAATGTTACATGGAAAGTTATTTTGCCAAAGATTTTTTTTAAGCAAGGACAACATGATGGGGGAAAAAGCAGTTCCCCTCCCCTTGCCGCACCCCCCCGCCCCCAAGAGGAAGAGAGCAGCAATGGTGTAAATGATTAATGAGGCAGGAACTTCAGCAATGTAGATGAAAAAAGGGAATAAGCCATGGGAAAAAAAGCAATGGGAGGGGAAAATTATTAAAGTTTGAACTTACAAAGATTTTCTTTTGAGGAAAGATAGATACCTCATACATTGACACAGGTTTGGTTAATATCTCAATGTTATAGTTTGTACAAGTTTGTTTACACATTAACATTTTGAATAGGCAATGTCAAATTAACATAGTGTGCTGTTTAAAATTCCTGTGCACTCCAACAATAACTTCAACCAGCAGTTTTCTGCTCACAGCATCTATAACCAAAAGTTTCGGCAGATTTAATTTACCACAAATTTATATTTCTTCATTTATATTTTGTGCATCTAAATATTCTTTGCTAAGGTTGAAACCCCTTCAAATAGAGATGTATTATCAGCTACACAATGCAAACAATCTCGCGCTCAAAAGCTCTGAAATAACTTTGGATAGACCATTGGATATCACCATTGACAAGAAAACATGTCATCTGATCTTGGACCAATCAAGGAATCTCATAATCGAAGAATTTTGGAGGTTCTCAATTAAAGAACTTAATGAATTAAAGACTATCTTAATTGACGTACATTTCTCTCTTTTAAAAAAAAATCAATGAATGGAAGGAAATGAGAACAGAGAGAGTATTATGGCCACTTTGGGTCAGCTAATGCTCATCAATTCGCACAGTAGGTCCAAGGTGTTACTAGCCTTTACTGGTTCTCAAATTCAGAAGAAAGCAAAGCATGATTTCCCCCTCCATTGCTCTTTTTTCCCATGGTTCAGTCCCTTCTTTTATCATCTACATTGCTGAAGTTCCCGCCTCATTAGCTATTTACACAATTGCTGCTCTCTTCCTCTGGGGGGAGGTGGGCAAGGGAAGGGGAACTGCTTCATGCCCCATCACATTGCTCCTGCTTAAAAATATATATTTCTAGTGGTAAAATTGCACTCCTAATTAAACACAAGTACACGCTTCTTGTGTTGAGAGAGAGTAAATGCTTCCCATCAATGATATTTCAACAAGTCATGAATCTGAAATTTTAACCATTTCTTTCTCCACCAGTATTGCCTGAACCGTTGGATCTTTATCATCTGTATTTCACTTCCTAATATGTAGTAGGGGATTTTTCCATTAAATTAAGTGAATGGCTTCCAACCATATTGTAGAGCACAGGAACAGTTTCAGAGGTATAATTCATTTCCATTCTTTTATTTACATATGGGAATGTTGAGGATTCATCAACTAAAGTTCATGCTCTAATTATCTCCCAGAGGAAAAGATTTAAAAACCAATCCAACAAAAATAAAACCTATCGAGACCAAGACTAGAATTTAATGCATTCCAAACTGCTCTTGATAAGATGATGGTGAACAGCATCCTGAAACTGTTGCAGCTTTTGTGGTAAAAGTACTCCCATAGTGTTGACAGATAGAGGATTTCTTCCACGGCTGATTGGATCATCAATAAATTTTCAACCCCGGGTTTTTGAGCTTAAGGTGCCCATATACCTGCTGTTCCTTCTGAGTGGCTGAGATTGAAAACTTGTCAAGTGGCAATGACGAAGAATTTTTACATTATATATGTTGCAGTTATGGTGTGCCAGTGGAATTATTGTTTCTGGGTTGTGAATGAGTGACAATCAAGCGAGGGGCTTTGCCCTGGTTAGTCTTGAATATCAATTTTTTTGCAGCAGCATTCATCCAACTAGAACAATCTTGAAAGTGCTGGTGGCACAATAATAAAATGATCTGCAATACGTTAAGTAAACTAGAAGATTGACAACAGAATGATGTTAGCAATCAAAAACGTGTTTGAGAGAAATCATTCCAGGAACTCCAAGAGAAAGTTAGCATTTCATTACAGATTTCAAAATCTCATGAGTAACACCAGTTTCTTTCAATAATGGTAGCCTAATCAAATAATTAAAGAATTGCAGTGGGGTTTGTGTGCATGCTGAAAATACAAATACAATGTTCAATCAAGTTAAAATTTTATATATGCAAGATCTTAAAATAATATGCATATAAAGGATAAAAAGGCTCTTTATCAGTTAAGCTTCCTTCAGAGCTGGTTAAACACATGATTACCAAAGTCTAAATTTATCAGTTGATGTCAAAGTTTTTCATTAATTTGAATAGAATAGAAAATTGATGAGTCTGCAGACAAATGTTTACTGCATCAAAATCAAAGGCCAACTATTGAATACTGAAACAGAGCTTGTGGACGAAGATGATTAATGGGCACTTTAAATGCCAGCATTTAATTATGTAAAAGACATGCTCATTATGGTTTTAAAATTATGCAGGTATGGGAAAACATTAAAATAAACTATACAACCATCATTTATCAGCTTCATTAGTATTAAATAAATGTTCAAATCTGTCAGCATGATATCATAGAATTTTTATGGTTAAAATATTGTTCCAGGACCAGAGGAAAATGAGAGCAAGCTCCATCTTAAATTCAAATTATTGACACTTCCACAATGACCAAAAGGTGATCCATTTTTTAAATTAAATCAGATTAGTTTTTCCTATTAAATCTCTATTGTTGATTTATTCATAAATATTATGCAAGAACTTGTCCGTTTATCATACCACATGTAAACTGGCTCTCCTTTTGGCGATTACCTTCCCTCTAAATAGATATTGTTTTCATGTGTGCAAAGTCATTGCCCAAGTTTGATTCTGTTTACAATTTCAAATAGCCTGCCCAAAAATTCCTATATCAAGAACCACAAATCAATAGAAAATAGCCAACTTGACAATGATGAATGAAAGCAATGAAGTTCTATTTCTAGCTCCGTAGAACAAAGAGTGCACAACAAATAGTCATTCTCTCTTTCAAAATCTAACTTACAGTCCAACAAATCCCTCAAGTAATTTTCACTGTGACAGCAGGCAGTACTGTGTCCTTTGGTTATTATTTGCTCTTTCATTTGGCGAATAGCTGCATTCACAACCAAGGACAAATGCTAGGAACCACACTGTACTTGAAATGGAAGCAAACCAATATGTGCACTTGTATGGTGAAGTAGTGTTAAGCGTCAGCACACCAAACCACTGTCTAGAAAAGGTTACACCCAGAACAAGTTCCAATAGTTTTTCTTTTGTCAGCAAATATTACACCCTAAATTTTAATCTGCCAGTGCACTGTCTCCAGATAAAGCTTTAATACTGGTGCCTGGTTTATGGCTTCCTTTCCATGTTTGATGCATGGTATTCTGTATCATCTATGCTACTAATTAAAATAATAAATAACTGTACCAAGCTAAGAGGTCTCTGCTACAATAGGACCACCTCCATCTTACATGTTAAATCAGAGACCGACATCTTCTCATCTGCATTGAGACCAAAAAGGTTATGTGATCACCCAACCCAAGTCACAATATACCCAATGGTCTCTGTTTTAATGGATGATATTCCATCATCTGGCATCAGTAACCGATATCTACCAGACAAGAATATGTTTAAACTTTAGTCCATTCCAGGCCAAAACAAAGCTCATGAGTTTCAATATTCCATGATTGCAACTGGATGTCTTCCTCCGCATAAGAACTGCAAGCAAAGCTTTATGAGAGAGATGCTGCCTGCTCATGAGTTTTCCCTATTTATCAAAAGGTCCTCTACCAAATTCGATGTCCCTAATAAGATTCATGTGGATGGGGTGGACTTGTACATGTTCCATAACTTGGCAGTCCCCTCTCCCAAAAGACTACAATTGACATAGCTCTGTTTCTTTAAGCTGATTTATTGTGTTGTGCTGCCAGCTTCCCTCTTCTATTGCAGCAAAAACTACAACATTCACCAACTTCAGTTTAAGATGGTTGAGGGCTTTCACCAGCAGGTACTTGTCAAATCCTGGGGATCAAATGGAAGGAACAAAGATGTGTCCAGCAGCATTAGAGCCCTACACTTGCTCTGATGGATAAGCTAACTTATCCAGTTCTCTTCTCTGAACTCTGTTGACCAATGCCCTCAAGCATGCAGGGGTTGACATTAATAACTGGGAGGAATAAGCAGTTACTTGCTCAATAAGGCAACACAAAGTTAATCAAGGCACATATCATTTCAAGGCTAAACAGCTGAATGCTGAGGCAGAACAATTGCTGTGAAGAAAGACCAACTATGGCTGCAAATAATACCCCAAAAGACATAAATTGCTTCAATTGCCAAGGGTTGTGTGCATTCAGAATCAAACTCCTCAGTCAGCTGAAGGTTCACCAAGGCTGACACATTTCCTCAATTCCAAGAAATAATGTCAAGTTCATGCAAAATATACTGCTATGTCATCAAACAGTCTCCTTTCAATTTCTTATAAAAGTGAATATTTTGCCCTCAATTCCACCAGCTTCAACTTTAATCAGCAGTCTCTAACTTCTAGAATTGCATATAAATAGCATCTATTGATATTGCCTCTATCTACCAATTTGTTTTATTAAACATTACATACAATCTATCCTTTACAAATTCATTCTGGTTTTCTTTAATCAATTGATAATGTAAGGAATTACGTTCAACTGTAAATCAAGGAAAATGTAAAATTCTACTTTGAAGATCTAGAAGCCCTCATCTATTCTATTAAAATTATTCTCGGATGCAAATCTGACCCTAAAGATATTACTACAATTACATTAATCTTATTTAAATTGCTAATGCTAAATTTGTTTAACATTGAATAAGGGGCATGAATTTATTATTATTAAGTCTCAACTATTCAATATTTTCATTGTGAAGCATTGTCACTTTCATTTTTAACACCACCACATTTTTCCGACCACCAGTTCCCCCAAACACAAAATTGATTATAGCGTCTTCGCAATTCCTTTGCATACTAAGTTCTTGCTGCTCTTCCTGGATCCTTGATTTATAGTATTCACAGTCTCAAAAATCTGAGGTCATGTTTGCCTTATTTTAAATTAACATTCATTTAAAAAATTTTCAATCAATGTGTCCAAGAAAACAGCTCTTATTGTAGACGTTAACATTGAACAAAACTGTGTACACTTTGACTAAGAGCAAAGAAAGATGAATGAAGAAAGTAAAACACTACATACCTCAAAGCCTTTAATGAGTTGTTTGTTATAGATACACAAGATGTGAGATCTAGGTTTCTCAGTTTTACGCAAAATTTACTAAGGCTGACACAGGTACTGCAAAAAAAGGCCAAAAATATTACTCAAGCTTGCAACTAAAGCAAATCTACAAAAGCTGCATTTTACTTACTGATCATTAATTGTGCAATCATTGAGAAGTCAAAAATACAACTCAGCTTGCAACTCAAGCAAATATACCAAAGTTGCATACATTTTACTTACCTATCATTAATTTTTGTGCAACCATTGAGATTTAAATCTTCAATATTCTTGCAGTTCTGTGCAAAAGTCCTAAAGGCAAAATAAGCAGATTCAAATTACAAAATAAATTAATAGATAATTTATGATTTTCTTAATAATTATCATTTCTGCAACTCTTTTGACAACAAAAAAAATATTAATTTCATGAGAAACAATGAATACATTTTCCTTGAAACATGTAGGCACATCAATTTTTCATTACATCACATTAAAATGTGAAATGTAATCACTGCAAAAATAATATGTTCTACTCAATACTAATAACAACCAGATAATTACACAGACTACTTACACTGTTGACTGGGTAAGAGTGTATGACAATAATATTCAACAAGATTAATTGTAGCAGCATTAGAACAGAACTACTAGTCAAGAAAACAGCAGAAATGAACAATGTCAAAATCAAAAGCCTCCTCCAAACACATTGTTATTCACTAGCTTTCTCCAACTTCCCTTAGCTAATAGCACCACAATTTGTCACTCAGTCTCACCTGCTGTCTGCCCCAAAACTGCACTCATTTGTTCCACAATTTAAAATGTAATTAATTTCTAGCTTCTACCAGTTCCAATATTGAAAAAAAGTTGTGCAGTGGACAATGATAAAGGATACCTACATTTACAGCAAGATTTATACATGTTGGGAAGTGAACTAAGGAGTGGCAAATAGAATTAACTGATAAGTGTGAGTTTTTGCAATTTGATTAAAAAATGGTACGACTAACACAATAAATTGTAAATCTTTTGAGAGTGATGCAGAAGAAAAAGAAGAATATTGGTGCATAGTTCCTTGAAAGTGGCAACTTGTAGACAGGGTGGTCAAAACACTTGGCATATTTTCTTCATTGGGTACTGTTACGAGCCCAGAGAACCCCAAAACATAGCAGCAATAGATATTCACCAAGACAAATGGTTACTTAAACAAAGGCTGTTTTTAATTATCTTTAAACATGAAAACAATATCAAACCTCATTCCTCCAAGTTCACTGGTTGCAGGCAATTTTTATACTATACATAGAATTTTAGATTTATAAAGTTCACCAGGCTTTGGTGCTTGAAAGGTAAATGGTTACCACTCAGGGAGGTTTCTCTCTGACTCCAGCATCCCTTTCAGTGCACACCCTGGGCAGCGATTATGACGTCACAATGCACCAGGTGACTGAGCTCATGCTGCCCTTAAAGGGGCGTGCTGAATTTGAATAAAAACAGTGGTTATCAACCCTCAACGTGGTGGCTGTGTTTCTTCCACTGCTCACACCGCCACAGTGGTGGTCCCGACAAGCCCAAACGTTTTTTGGGACTCAAAACACCATGGATTCAGCAGAGGCTAACACTGTCTCCAACAAGCTTCCCCACTTTTGGACCTACCAACCAAGAACGTGGTTCGGGCAGGCAGAAGCATAATTTCAACTCCACGATGTTCTATCATGTCGTGAGTGCTCTGGACCAAGATACGGCAGCGAGGGTGGACGACATCATCCACCACCCCCCCAGCTATGGGCAAGTACACCACCCTCAAAGACCTGCTGCTTGGAACTTTCAGGCTAACTCCCAGCAATGGGCTTCCAGGCTCCTTCACCTAGATGGGCTTAGGGACTGTAATCCATCGGTGCTGATGGACGAAATGCTGGCCCTAGCAGAAGACCACAAGCCTTGTTTTCTCTTCCGATGCCAAAGGACATCCAGCTGCTCCTCACAGATGAAGACCTCGAACCCAAGGAGATCAGCAGCCCGTGCAGATGCCCTCTGGAGCACGAAGAGGGAGAACGAGGCAGCCCTCAACAAGGTGGCACGACCAGGAACCAGCCAACCTCAAGCCGCTCCCAAGACCAAACCAGAGGAGGACCAGTTGACCTGGCGTTTCTACAGGGGAGCGCAAGCCCATAAGTGCCGCCAGCCCTGCGGGTTTCAGGGAAATGACCAGGCCAGCTGCCGTTGATGGCTGCGACGGCTGACCACATAAACAGCCTCCTTCATGTGACGGACAGATCCACCGGCCGCCGATTCCTGGTGGACACCGGCTGAGCTCAGCATCCTTCCCCCACAGCATTAGAGACTAGCACCCGATCTCGAGGTCCAACCCTGCGGGAGGCCAACGGCTCCACCATCAGGACTGACGGCACCCGCAGGGCACAGATCCAGAATGGGAAGGAGAAGCTCCACTGGAGGTTCGTCCTAGCCTCCGTGGGCACCACGCTGTTAGGGACCAACTTCCTCAGAGCTCACAGCCTACATGAAGGGCAAAAGGCTGGTCAACACCCGAACATTCCACTCCATCTGACTGGACACAGCAGAAGCCCGCAGGCCCGAAATCCATAGCCGGCGCCAGGGATGAGTTCAACAAGATCCTCCACGAATTCCCCGCCATCTTAGACCCACGGTTCAATGCCGCCCTGCCCCAGCATGGGGTCTTCCACCCCATCACCACACAGGGCCCCCCGCTGCACGCTAGACCCAGACGGCTGCTGCCCGAGAAGCTCCAGCAGGAAAAGGAGGAGTTCTCCAGGCTCCAGGAACTGGGAATCGTCCGGCGCTCGGACAGCGCCTGGGCATCGCTGCTCCATATGGTCCCAAAATCATCTGGGGGCTGGAGAGCATGCGGGGACTACCGGCGGTTGAATGACACAACCACCCCTGACAGGTACCCAGTGCCCCACATACAGGACTTCTCCGCCAACCTCCACGACGCACGGGTCTTCTCCAAAGTGGACCTCATGTGGGGATGCCATCAGATCCCGGTGCATCCAGATGATGTGGGTAAGACGGCCATTATCACCCCTTTCTGCTTCTTCGAATTCCTGCATATGCCATTCGGTTTAAAGAACGTGGCCCTAACATTCCAGCGCCTCATGCACGTGGTTGGAAAAGACCTGGACAATATTCTCATTGCCAGCCGCAAATACAGTGCCTTTAACCAGGAGCTCCTGGCGCTGTATTTGGCCATCCGGCATTTCCGCTACTTCCTCAAGGGCAGGTCGTTCACAGACGATCACAAGCCCCTCACTCAAGCACTCTAGATGGGCCAAGGCACTGTGATCTGCCAGACAGCAGCACAACCTCTCGTATGTGTCTGAGTTCACGACCGACATTCGACACAAGGCCGGCAAGGACAATGTAGTGGTCGATGTGCTCTCCCGTCCAGCTATCAACATTCTCACGCCCAGCCTGGATTACGAGCAACTGACTCAGGCACAGAGGAACGATGCGGAGACGCAGGCCTTGCGGACCACCATCTCGGGCCTCCGACTCAAGGATCTCTGGGTGCCCAGCAGCCCAGACACAATGCTCTGTGACAACTCAACAGGCACACCACGCCTGGTGGTACCGCCATATTGGAGGGGGAAGGTCTTCAGTCTGATCCACGACCTCACTCATCCAGCAGGAAAGACAACCGTGCGGATGGTCACGGAGCGGTTTGTGTGGGACGGGCTGAAGAAGGTGGCGGAACTGGCCAGGAACTGTACCAGTGCCAGACCTCCAAGGTCCAGAGACACACGCAAGCCCCCATCCAGAACTTCAACCTGGCAGTTTGGAGATTCCAACATATCCATGTTGATGTCATTGGGCCCCCGCCGGTTTCCAAGGAGGGTCGTTACCTCCTCACGGTGGTGGATCGGGCCACAAGGTAGCCAGAGCCCGTCCTGATTAAGGAGGCCTCCGCAGAGAAGTGCGCCAGGACTCTGGTCAGCCAATGGATCGCCTGTTTCAGAGTCGGAGCGCACATCACCAGCTATAGAGGGGCGCAGTTCACGACTGCCCTGTGAACTCAGATGGCGAAGCTCCAGGGGGTCAAGCTCCACCACACGACAGCATACCACTCGCAGTCCAATGAGTTGGTGGAGACGTTCCACAGGCACTTGAAGTCAGCGCTTATGGCCAGGCTCTCTGGACCAGACTGGGCGGACGAACTACCCTGGGTCCTCCTCGGGATTAGGAAGGCACCCAAGGAGAACCTGTGCACCGCTTTCCCTGCCAGGTGAGTTTTTCGGCCCAGACCCTGACACCACGGCCACCGACAAAAACCTGCTGGCAGGCCTACGCCGGCGACTGGCCTCCCTAGCTCCCCCACCACAGGCACGCCACAGCTCCCGGCTGCTTCATCTCCCCAAAGAGCTAGACTTGGCCCAGTTCGTTTTCGTATGGAGGGGACCACAAAGGGCACCACTACAGCGAACATACGAGGGGCCATACAAAGTCTTGCACCGGTCCGGCAGAACCTTCACCCTGGACGTTGGGGTGAGAGAGGAACTTTTTACGGTGGACTGCCTGAAGGTAGCCCATCTGGACTTATCACAGCCGGTGCAGAAGGCCGCGCCCAAACGACAGGACGTGTAGCCAGTTCTGGGGGAGTGGGGGGGGGGGGGTGTGTGGCAGCGTACATTCTCATGACGAACCAGCCCCGCTTGTATTGCCACGTGGCAGGGCAGCCATGGGGAAATGGCGTCATCAGAGGTTTCTCTCTTGACTCCAGCATCCCTTCCAGTGCACACCCTGGGCAGCGATTATGATGTCACAATACACCAGGTGACTGAGCTCATGCTGCCCTTAAAGGGGTGTGCTGAAATTGAATAAGTATAGTCGTTAACGACCCTCAACGTGGTGGCTGTGTTTCTTCCTCCGCTCACTCTGCCACAGTATATCAGCTTTTATTAAAATAGTCTTATACCTTTTCCTAAAGATAATCAATTTTTAAATATTTGGTCTCATAAAGTGTTGAAGATTGTTATGAACATAGCCAATTGATATCATTTCAACAATTAAGAAATAAATATGGAATAACTCAGAATACACTTTTCTGTTATCTTCAATTGAGAGGATATTTGCGGGAAAAAGTTAGGTTCAACAATGTGCTCATCTGCTTGTTGTGAGTTGGAAGTTCTTATTAGGAGAGGTTTCACAAAGAAATTTATTTCTGTAATATGTCTTTAGGCTCTTTCAGGTGGCCAGAATACCTCGACATAAAGCCACATATTCTACCTCTATGCGGCTGTCGGGAGGCCACCTGAACGAGCAGGAGGCACCTCCGAGGCGCACTTTCTAACCATCCTCCGGGAGGGATAATCGCCGGTGCACTGAAGTCCCCCAAGACACCTGAATGCAGCTGCCTGAAAGCAGCTGCTAAGGGGCAGTCTGATGACAATCAGCCGTCGACCCAACTCCCTGCTGCCTGACAGCCCCCCGGGGTGCAGGACGTTGGGGCAGGGGCGGCCGGCACGGGACTATGGGGCTGAAATCCCGGACCGCCAGTCCCTGCCCCATAGTCCCGTGACAGCTGCCCCTGCCTCGATGCCCTCCACCGGCCGCCCGTGCCCTGACGTCCCATGCCTGCTGCCCTGACGTCCCGAAGGGACAGGAACCGGAGTGCACTCCGAGGCGCCTCTTCTGCAGCTGTCCCTTTCAGGTGGGCAGTGCAGCACTTTCAGGGCTGCCACCTGAACGACCATTCATTCCACAGGTCTCCATCCACTTCCGCAGGCGCATTCTTGGTGGAGAATGCACCAGAAAACAGCTTTTAATTACAAGCAGGTACTATTAAAATGGGAGTTCATAAATCTAGACAGAAATGAGAGACAGATTTAAATATTACAATTGATGAGAAAAGATGGGCAGATCTTTTCAAGATTGTATGACAAATATAAATGTTAGGTTTAGTTTAATATAATTATTTAAATCAATTAGATTTAACTCCTCAAAGCTGCATAAAATGCAATCGGATTTATGAGATAAGTGTTTTCAATGTGTGAAGAAATAGGAACTTTTAAAAACTCTACTTGGTCATGCTCTGAAGTTAGAACCTTCTGAGTGGATTTAGGAAAAAGCTTTTAGAACAAATTATTGGTATAGTTTTTCACAAAATCCAGATTTATTTTTATTGGGGAACATAAAAGGAACAAGACTTAAATTTAAATTATAATTTTATCAAGTGAAATTTCTTAAAATAGCGTTAGCAATGGCAAGGAAGTGTTTTGGAGTGACTTGGAAATCAGATGCACATTTAGGTATGGAAAGATGGAACACGGAAATTCAAAGTTGTATACTTTTAGACAAAATTCTGTACAATTTAAGAAATAAATATTCTATTTTAAAAATTTGAAGCCTGTATATGCAAAGTTTAGGGATAAATATGCAAAAATGTATTTCCGACCTCTGAAGACCTGGAATAACAATCTTCCCTCAAGTCGCTTTATAAATACTGTTAGATCCCATGCATAAGCCTATCCTTTGTGTAATCCAGAATAACATTATCTTTTTCTTTCTTCTTTTACTTTAATTTTTTCATATAACTAACTATATATTATATCTATTTCTACTATTATATGTGTTTAGTGAGAGGTATAAGAGGGAGAGGAGTGGGGGGGGTTAAATCATCATGTAATCATTACAATTTCAAATGTAATCAAATTTTGCTTATGTAAAAGTTTAAAATTACACAGATGGAAAAATTGTAAATAAAATATTTTTTAAAAAGACTGTCATTGCATTCCTGCGTGACCTTCAAGACGTCACCAGCATCCGGTCCATGCAAGGTGCTGAATGTTGGACAGATCACAGGCTGGTTCAGTCAGTCCTCAACCTGCACAGAGCTCCTTGGCATCATAAACAATCAAAGACTGTCAGAGTGTCATTCAACATTGGCAGACTGCAAGATCCAGATCAAGTCCAATGTTTTCAAGATGTACTTACGGAAGACTTTCTGGCAATTCGCCTCTTGTGGCAGGCAACCTGTTCTGAAAAGTAAAGCAGTTCAGAGAAGTCAACAGCTACACTCAGAATGAAAACCTGAGTGCATCAAAATTGGTTTGATGAAAACCATGAGACCATTTTAGCAGTCCTTCAGGCCAAGAACAAGGCCTACGCAGACTGGCAGAATGACCCATCATCTGTCTCAAAGAAAGACAAATTTAAACATCTGCAGTCCAAAGTACAGGTGGAACTGCGAGAAATGAGGGGCAAGTGGTGATAGAGAAAGGCTGAGCAGTTGGAACGCTATGCAGACATGCATGCCTCCAGAGAGTTTTTCAGTGCCATAAAGTCAGTTTATGTCCTTCTAAATCAGGATGCTCCCCCTTTTGGTCATCTGATGGGTCAAGCCTGATCAAAGACCAGGAAGGACTGAAAAACATTGGGCTGAACGCTTTTTCAATCTACTCAATATGCCATCCACATCTGATCCCTCAGCAGCCAGTCCTGTAAGACCTAGACCAGTCGCCTTCTACTGATGAGATCAGTAAAGCGATCTCACAGATGAATTTAAATAAAACAACAGGATAGGATGGCATTCCTGCCGAGATCTACAAAGCTCTCAGCCCAAATGCATTACAGGCATTCTAAAATATCCTGGAAGACATCTGGATCACAGAGGAGATGCCTGACGACTTTTGCAATGCCCCCTTCGTGGCTCTCTACAAAAATAAAGGAAGCAAATCAAACTGCAGAGACTACAGGGGTATCTCACTGCTGACCATCGCAGGCAAGATTTTTGCCTGCATCTTCCTGAACAGACTTGTCACAGTCTCAGAAAGGCTCAGTGCAGCTTTCAGCCAGAAAGGAGTATAGTGGACATGATATTTGCTGCGAAACAATTTCAGGAGAAGTGCATCGAGCAGAACAAGCATCTTTACTCTGTCTTCATTGACCTGACAAAGGTATTTGACACTGTAAACGGAGGATCTCTGGATCATCCAGAGACATTAGAGATGCCCAAAGAAATTCATAAAGATGATTCAGCTGCTCCACGATGGAATGATAGGACAGGTCTTCTTCAGAGGTGACACATCAGCTGCATTTGCCATTTCAAATGGGATGAAGCAGGGTTGTGTACTCGCCCCAGTCTTGTTTAATATTTTCTTCACTTGTATGTTGTCACGTGCCATCCACGGTCATCAGGTACCGACTGGACGGCTCCCTCTTTGACCTTCACCACTTGAACACATGGATGAAGTGCCGCTACACAATCATTCAAGAAACACTTTTTTGCTGATGACTGTGTGCTCTTGGCACACAAAGATAGTGATCATAATTAATGCTGAACAAATTCTCAGACAATTAAATGCTCTTTGGCCTGACCATCAACCTGAACAAGACTGGAGTACTCCATCAGTCCATGCCAAACACTAACACCATATAACCAATAATCACTGTTGATGACACTCAGCTGACAAACGTAAAACAGCTTCAAATACTTGGGGAATATCATCTTGAGTGTTGGTCTTTGGACAAAGAAATAGACTCCAGGATCAGCAAGGCCAGCTAGGCTCTTGGGAGGCTGCGTACCAGAGTGCTCAATCAACACAACGTCCACATCTCCACAAAACAAAGTCTTCAGAGCTGTGGTCATCCCTTCTCTGCACCAATGTCACATCAAACAACTGGAGAAATTCCACATGTGTGCCCTTCGTTCTATCCTTGGAGGTCTTGGATCATGCAAAGTCCACTAGCATTAAGTCCCTGATCATCAGAGCCCAGATGCAGTGGGTGGGTCACGTCATCGGAATGGACGACCTCCATATGCCTCGCCAACTGCGGTAATGTTGAACTGAAGACTGGAAGGAGACCTCAAAATTGTCCATGCAAGTACAATAAAGATGCTGTGAAGGAAACCCTATGCCACTCTGACATCCAGCCAAAAGAACGAGAAGCTGGGGCTGCTGACATATCCTATCGGCGAACCCTGTGCTATGAAGCCTACACCAGTTTTGAAGACAGGCGCTGCCAAAAACTGATGAAAACTGTGAACGCTGTCACAAAGCAGCAGCCACAGTTATTACAAAAACAGACTTCCAGTGCCCCCAATGTGCACTCCCAGACTGGGACTGCAAAGTCACCTTCTTGTGCACAATTGAAATGCACAACAATGTGTCTTCTTCAAACTGGAGGACTACCAATATATACCAATCAATGTATAGATTGTTATTTCATCTCCAATTTTGACGCAATCAACAGAGATGACCATGTGAAAAAGATTGAGTTTCAAGATTAAGACCAACAACTTTCAGTGATCATCTTTCTACCTGGTAAACACAGCAAAATTAAGTGGAACAGGAAAATTGAAACAATGAGATAATTGCTATCCGGATGAAGCCATTTCCCCCAATGGCATTATCATTCATGAGTGTAAACTTAATTATGTGTGGTTGTAATTTTTGTAATCATAATCCTACTGATGGATCCAAATTACTGTGTACCACAATTGGAGTTTCTCCTTTAACATTTAGATAATGCTTCTGCACACCAAGTGGTGATAGAGAACTTAAAAATTCAAAAGGAAAAAGCAGAGCTTCAATGTCTGCAATGCTGTTATTTGATTTGTATTGTACTACAGACACCAGAGTGTGTAGATGCGAGAATCTGGAGGAGCAACAATCTGCTGGAGGAATTCAGGGACTTGAACAGCATCCATGGGGTGGGGGCGGGTTGGGGGGGGGGGGGGGGAAGGAACTGTTAACATTTCAGTTGAGACCCTCCATTAGGATTGAGTGGAGAAGAAAAATAATAAGAATAAAGAGGAGCAAGGAAAAGATGAGACAAGTATAATAGATGATTGGAAGACCAAGGAAGGATGAAGGAGGATAGGCAGGTGGAGTTAGTTGGGAAAAGGGAGAAAGGTAAATGAATGACAGATGAATAAAAATAAACTGTGGTAGGTGAGGAGTGGGACTGGAGAGGGTGGTGAAGACAGCCAGCAGGATCATGTGCAGAAACACAACAGTGACCAGTGATCCAATCTGATAAACAAGGAAGGTAAAAATGGGAAACAGAAGGAGTAAAGATGAATGATAGATGGTACAGATCAGGGAAGAGATTCAGTGGTTGAAGTGTGCGGATATCAGGTGAATTTAACCAAAGAGAAGGATATGAAAATGGGTGATTTGGGGAGGGAGGGGAGGGTTTTCAATATCAGAATTTATTGTCATGAACATGTCACGACCTTCCCTTCCCACTCATATACCAATTAAAGTAATTCCTTACCAATCACAGAGCACTTATGAGATAGATAATACGTAAGCTGGAATGCGAGTTTTTAAAAAAAGGTTTCCCATCTCTGATCTAGATCCAAAGCAAGAAGGATATTGATCTATATCTTGGATAGGAGCAGCTGTTCTAAGGTGGACGAAGATAAGCCATTTCTCAAGCTGATTCATGCTTCTTATTGTCATATTGAAATTGGCAGGATAACCAAATACATGACAACTCTTCCCATCCAAACCTCCAGTACCGAGTTTATAGTTATACTCAATTGGTTTCATCAGGCAAGGCTCGTTATTGATATACCCAACATAATTCCCCCAGAACAAGCACATTACTCCAAACTAACAAAGGATTACTGAGCAGGACAATTTTAATGATCATCAAAACTTCATTAAAAATTGCATCAGCTCTGCTTGCTCAGAGGTACCCTGCTCCCAGTCTCTTCCAAACAGAGGAGGAATATTTGGAATAGCATCCATCCACACATCAGAAGCACAAAACCACCATTTTATGTGGAGGAAATAAATGTCCAATCTTTTAAACTACTGATCTACCAATCTCAACAAGAACCTCCTATGCCATCTATGGCAGATCCCGCATTGGTTCCACCAGCCACTTCAAAATCAATCAAGATGGAATGAAAGCAAATAGTTCTCAATCCTTCACCAGCAGAAGCTTCAAAAGTACTGTAAATAACTGTTCAAGTGCATTTTCTTCCACTATTCTCATTAGCACAATTGAGGGCCAGAGATATTGGTGCAAGAGTCAGTGGCCATTAACATATCTTGAACACCTTCTGTCATCCATTTTTTCTTTATTTCCATGCTATAAAACCATTCTTCCACAATATTAAAAAAAAGTACTTTAAAAAAAATTCCTTGGTCTAATGAAAGGTCATCTACTCAAAACTTTTACTGTTTTCCTCTTCATTGATGCTTTCTGCATTTATTTCATACTTATATCTACACTATTCTGCTTATGTCAATTTATCCCCTACTGACCAACAACGGCTGTCACATGATGAGATTTGAAAATGGAAGATTTCTGAATTTAGATTTATTGTAAAAAGTACAGAACAGTATTTCAGTGTTTAATTTGTATACTAACTTCTATTACTTTCACTCCAATTCCTGTCAATCACAGAGCAAAGATTCGTGATCTGAGCAATAATAACAAATTCATGCTCATTAAAAATGTAAATATTAGGATCATAAAAAAAATGTCAATTTATGAAAATTTGCAGAGGATGGTCCAGTAAACCCTTACTTTTGCTTGGGATACCTTTTGCTGTGCATGGTGAGAAAATTTGAAAGCTAATCAAATTTTTAAAAAAAACCAAATGCAGAGTGCTGGTTTTGAAAAGCTGAAACTCTTCATTAAATAAAACTAAATATTTCTCAATCCTTGACCAGCAAAAGTTTCAAAAGTAAATGCCTGTTTCATAAACTTGCTCTGTGTCTCTGTTTGCTCACAGGGAGATCTGTATTCTGGAAAATAATATTCATTGTTTCAAAATTCTGGAGTAACATTAAAATAATTCAGGAAGATTTATTTCCATTTTGTTCAAATTAGCTCAATCAAAAACATATTCACTTACTTCAGAGAAGCGTCACCAATGCTGAGGCATCCACGCAGGCTCAATTGACGCAAAAATCCACCACAACGTTTAGAGATGTTTTCTACGACACGGCCCTGTGATCAGAGTTCAAACTTGCTATTTATCTTGAACAATACTTGTACTAAAATATTTATTTATATATATATGGAATCTCAACAAGATATTTTAAAATTTTATGAAATGTGACCAAATAAATGTTGAGTGTACAGGTCTGATGGAAAGAGACCTGGCTAGTTTCACTGCTTCCAGAAAGTCTGAAACATACAAGAACATAGAACATCACAGCACAGTATAGGCCCTTTGGCCCACAATATTGTGCTGACCTATGTAAACCTACTCCACATCTCATCCTTCCCCACCTCACACCCATTACCCTCTATTTTATTTACATCTACATGCCTGCTACCTAAGAGTCTTTCAAGTCTCTATTGTACAATTGCCACCCCTGGTAATGCATTCCAGGCACACATCACTCCCTGTGTATAAAAACTTACCTCTGATACTTCCTCCACACATTCCTCTGCTCACCTTAAACAGACGCCTTCTAATAGTTGCCACTGTAACCCAAATAAAAGGTGTTAGCTGCCCTCCCTATCTATGCCTCTTGTCATTTTATAGAGTCACCCCTCATCGCTCCAAAGAGTAAAGAATGTGTTCAGTCAACCTTGCTTCTGAAGACATGTTCTCCAATCCTGGTAAATCTCCTCTGCACCTTCTCCAAAGAATCTATATCCTTCCTGCAATGAAGCAGCCAAAAATTAATGCCATAATCCAAGAATTGTGTGACCAGAGTTTTATAGAGCTGCAAAATTACAATCCCGGTTCTTGAACTCAATCCCCCAATAATGAAGGCCAGAACATTAGGGTTCACCATCCTCTCAACTTGCGCGATAATCTTGAAGGACCTGTGGAGTTGGATTCCAATATCCCTCTGTTCTTCAACATTGTTAAGAATCCTGTCATTAACCACACACTCTACCAAGTTCAACCTTCTGTACTGCATCACTTCACAAGTATCCAGATTGAACTCAGTCTGTCACTTCCCTGCCCAACGCAGCATTCTTTCTACAACAACCTTCTACACCAGGGGTTCCCAACCTAGGGTACATGTACCCCCAGTGGTACATTTGCACTTTTCTGGGGGTACATTGGGTCTGAGAGAATAACCACTACTGTACAATACATGGTGTTGTCATCTGCAGTCAGATTGTAACAATGTTGTGTTTTTTTTAATCCTTAATTTTTAGGGGTACACAGGAACCTCTAAAAATGCCCAAGGGGTACAGAGGAACAAAAAAGTTGGGAACCCCTGTTCTACACTATTCACAAAACCTCTAATCTTCGTATCATCTACAAACTTACTGACCCACCCCTCCACTTCTGCATCTAGGTCATTTATAAAATCAAAGAGCAGAGGTCTCAGGACAGATCCCTGCAGAACATCATTCGTCACTGACATCTGTGCAGAATACATTCCATGTCTTACTTTACCTTTTGCAGGTAATTCAATTCCAAATCTAAGCAGCCAAGGTTCCATGGATCTATGCCTCACGACTTTCTGAAAGTGTATGAGGGTGCACAAGCAACACTCTGAAGGTAGCCAGACTAGATAATGCAGTTAATAAACCAAAACAAAAATCTGATCTTTATTAAGGCATTAAAGAAAACCATGGTAAAGCTTTATGAAATACTAATTTTGCTCTAGCTCGCCAATTTCAAATACAGGTACATCTTGTAGTGTGAAGATTTAAGATACAGAAGAGAGACTCTTACAGAATAAGAGTTTAATTTTGAAACAGATGTTCCAAATGTTTAGGCAAAATAAATAAGTGTTCTCATAGATACTTTGTTGAAGAGAAAAAACACTGTTTTAAGGTGACTGGCTAAAGAACAAGAACAAGTAGCTGAATACATTGCCTGAGAGAGACAGATAGGGACAGATTCAATTTTGCTTTCAGAATTGCATTTGTAAGTAAATGAGCAGGAGTGATTGAGCGTAAAGGAGGACAAAAGCAAACAATAGGAAAAACCAGACAGCAATCTGAAAGAGCACCAATTCCAAAACAATTACATCCATTGTTCAATGATTATCCTGGTTGCAGTATTTTTCCTGCAATTTCTTTCTCCATCTGGTTTGAATCTACTTTTAGCATTGAGAGATCCAGACAAATTCTATAGAAAGTTCTCAATGCTCAAGAAATTTATCTAGAGCTTCACTTATATTTTTTGTAAATTATCTTATGTCATATCATATTGTTACTTATAATCATTCATGAAAGTGAATACCTGCATTCTTTACCTCTTCCAATTAATTTTCATGCACATGTGGTGTTTTGTTTCAGCCAAAATGCATCCTTAATCATAAATTAATCTGCCACTTTCACACATGATGATTAAATTCACATCTTGTATTTTGTATCATCCACATCCCCAATTTAGCCCCAAATGTACCATTTGAATTCTGTATCTGCTCTCTGGGCACACTATCAATTGTAATGTAGATAAATATTGGGATATTTGGTAAAATTAGAATAGGTTACATACATACACACATTTTAAAACAGATCTTATTTGAAATACTGAAGAATTCATATTCAGTGAACTTTACAGAAACTATGAAGAATGCTATGTACATTTGACAAGTAGATGCTAATTGAAATGATGTCATAAAATGAATAGACTATTATTTGGACTGGAGACACTTTGGCTGTTTACAAGGCTTCTGACCTTTCTACAAAGTGCTCACAGAAAGGTCACTCCTGGGTTTGGTTTACCTAAGATAACAGCTTGACCAAGAAGGATAACTCCTGTTGTTTGCTGAAGAAGGTGGGGGCTTTCAAGCAGTCTCAGTTGGAGAGAGAGAGAAGGGTGAAACAAGCTCTCTCGGCCAGTGTATGTGACACTGAAAGCAGCTGAACATTGCAAGCCAGGAGAAGCTTGTTGGAAACAAAAAGCTCCAGAGTGGTGGATGGATGGAAGTGCTATCTGTCTGATGTTTCTCTTGGAATAAGGGGAAACAGAAAGGAACTCTGAGGTAGCCTGAAAGAAAGAGGTTATCATCTGAAGAACCCTGATGGGGCAAGTTTCATCAGCGAGACATTGAGGTGACTAATGGTGGATGCTGGAACAACAAACCTCTCTCTGCAAACCCTACGAGAACCTTCCTGAGCGGTAAAAATTTACCTTTCGAGCACCAAAGCCTGGTGAACTTTATACATGTTAAATTTTGTGCACTGTGTAAGAATTGCCTGCAACCAGTGAACTTGGAAGAATGAGAAGTGAGATTCAACTGTGAACCAAAGAACTTTTCTTAAATTTACACACACATCATACATGTGCGCTTAGAATTAGAAGGGAGTTCATTTTGGTTAGTTAAGTTAATAGAGATAAGTTAGTTTGATTCTGTTTTCATATTCAAAGATAATTAAAAACAACTCTTATTTAAATAACCCTGTGTTGTAGTGCATGTCTATTGTTGCTGGTTTTTGGGTCCTCTGGGCTCGTTAAACAATCCCTAAGAAATATCAATTTCTATATTCCAGTCTGGTCAAAACTTCTCAGCCATACTCTTTTCTGCTTTTAGGTTACGACTTATTTTGCTGCTACTATTCATTTCCATGCACTTTAACTTAAACATTATTCCATGAATAGCATTTTTCCTCTTGTTAAATTTAGTATCTTCAAAATCTTCAATTATACCACTATCCACCACAACAACTATTCAACAGGAGAATGCTCACACCCTTGTAGAGATTTTTCTATCTTCATTAGCCACAGCAGAGATAATGGAAAACAGGAGGTCAGCTAATGCTGCTCTTTTACTTAAGAAGGGTTACAAGGACAAGCCAAGGATCTACAGGCTTTTGAGCCTTCTTACATGGTGGGAAAGTTAAGGACAGGATTTATTTGTATTTTAAAAAAGGAAAGGGCTGATCGGGGATGGTCGGCAAGGCTTTGCTCATCGGAGATCACTTCCAAGAAATGTCAGGGTGAAATGATAAAACTTTTTAAGGAAATTACCAAAAGACTGACAAGGGCAGTACACTGAATTTTGTCTCTATGAACTTCAGCAAGGTCTTTAAAAAAAGATCTTGCGTGGTAACCCACTCCAAAAGTTAGAATAAATGGGATTCAGTGTGAGACAGCAAAAATGATACAAAATTGGCTTGGCAGCAAGAGATAGAGAATGATGATGCAGGATTGCTTATCATTCTTCATTATCCTCTGTCAAATGCTGACATTCCTTACCCATCACCATCTCTGGCATTGTAGCTATTCAAGAATAGATCACTGACATTATCAAGTAGAGATCAGAGAGGAGCATTAAATGTAAACCTACATCTCAGGCACAATTAAAAGCTACAGATTTTGTTTTGTGAATGGTACAGACACATTCATAGTAAATGGATATCAGGTCAGTACTTTTTAAAATGTCCAGGCAAGCACAATGCAGGTCAATCTAGTTCATTGCCCTTTCAAGACAGTGACACCAAATTTAAACAGGTTTCTAACACTATACGAGCAAAGTCACAATGATTTAAGTACAGCCAGGTATCATAAAATGATTAGATGAAAATTAAATTTTTAAATCTCGTGGCATGTTGTCAAGATAACAGCATCTCAATGTCAATAAGATGAGGAGATGATCAAACTTCAGAAGAGTGTGTAGTGACAACACTTCTGTGAATTGGAGAGTAGTTGTCTTCAAATTTTTGGGAATAAAGATATCCAATGACCTGACTGGGACCTTGTGGACCCGATGGTTAAGAAAGCAAGCCAAAACTTCTACATTTTTAGAAGCCTTAGAAAGCTTGGCATGTTCCCCATGTTGCTCAAATACTTCAATATTTTGCACTATTGAAGCCATACTAGCTGGATGCATTGCAACATAGCATGGAAGCTACTCTACTCAAGATTAGAAGCTGAAAAAGGTAGCAAATGCAGCTCAGAACAACGCGTAAACATCCCTCCCCTCCCCTCCATGGATTCTATTTGCATCTCCAGTTGCCAAAGAAAGTCAGCCAACAAACTGAAGGACCCATCACGTCCCTGACAATCTCTTATCCCTCCTCCCATTAGTGAAAGTTTCTATTGTATGAAAACACACACTAACAAGCTTAACGATAGTTTCTTCCCCACAGCCAACATTGTGACCTTGCTTTATAATAATTGATCTTTTTTTCATTGTAACTGTAACTTGTGGCTTTTACCTGGCTGTATGAATTTTAGAGATAACTTGCTAGAATGCTTGCAGAAGAACCTCACTGTACAGATATAATGTGACAAAGAGACTTCAATGAACTTAAAAAAAAATCACTTGTGTTGCTATTACGTGAGCAGGTAAGGTAGAATGGAAATTTAAAAGGGACATTTGCCTTTTTTTCCTCAAGTCCAATTTTTCACTTCAAGTTGGGGGAGGCGTACAGGGCGAAAAAAATGCAGGGTGACAGTTCAAGAGTTTGGGATTCAAAAAAAAACATTATTCTAACTCCAACAGTAGGCCCTTCTTTCAAGAATAGACTGAATATAAATAAATGTGCAAGAAACAGTACAAGGGTGTCATTAATAATCAAAAAGATTTTAAAATCCAGTGTCAGTTTACACAGATAATAATTAAATCAACAGTCAAAAAATAAATTGTGTGTGAATACTTTCTTAAAATATAAGCTTTGACTAATCGCTGACATTTGAAAGAAAACAAAAGATCCAAAAAAACATGTCATAAAGCTGCTGAATTTCCAGTGTAAGAAACTACCATGCAAATTCTACATTTAAACAAACTCAGATCAAAACTGTTTCAAGTGCATAACTGAATGAGTTTAAGAAAATTTCCAAAGAAATATGTGTTTAACATGTGCAATCATTTTGAATGCTGATACAGTGTATTTAACAGAACAATATACATTTAGTTCCTCACCTCTATATCAGTCTGAAAATTAAATAAATCAATCCTCTGCCAGTTGCTGCCATCCAGTGCCAGGATATTCCATGCCTGAAAAATAACAAGAGCATCCATCCTTACCAGTGTTGTACTGACATCAAAATAAACACGTTAGGTATAACATAATGTGATTGTGCAAATTATATATGCCCAAATTGCAAGTGGGTTTGTATTCCTCCTGAAGATTTAAATGTTTCATTAATATTTATATTCTTACTTTCTCCTGCCTTAATTTCCTTTTATCATCCGTTATTCTTGGAACAATTGGTTATCCAAAGATTTCAGATTTATTGTCAGAGTACAT
Organism: Narcine bancroftii; assembly: GCF_036971445.1. Taxonomy (NCBI): domain Eukaryota; kingdom Metazoa; phylum Chordata; class Chondrichthyes; order Torpediniformes; family Narcinidae; genus Narcine; species Narcine bancroftii. The sequence continues at coordinate 245,672,806 of NC_091470.1, read as the reverse complement.
ACATGACATCACATACATGAGATTCTTTTTCCTATGGGTGGGGCAGAATTACCACTTATTGGTAGTGAAGAAAAATTGTGTTCAATGTACACATGTAAACAAAGAAATGTAAATAAACTGACTGCATAATACAGAGAGAAAAATATCATGCAAAGGTAAGACTCCTAAAATTAATCCCTGATTGAGTTTGTTGTTGAGAAGTCTGATGCTGGAGAGGTACAAGTCGTTCCTGAACCTGGTGGTTCGAGTCTTGCACCACCTATACCTCTTTCCTGATGGTAGCAGCAAGAACAGAGGGTGAGCTAGGTGGTGTGGATCCTGCTGCTGCTATCTGACAGCAGCAATCCCTACAGAGCTCCTTGATGGTGGGGAGAGTTTTACCTGCGATGTCCACCTTTTGCAAGACTTTTCCCTCAGGGGTATTGGTGTCCTCATATCAGACCGTGATACAGCCAGTCAGCATACTTTCCACCACACATCTGCAGAAATTTTGCCAGGGTTTCTGACATCATACCAAATCTCAACTCCTGAGGAAGTAGAGGCACTGATGTCCTTTCTTCATGTTACAATTTGTGTGTTGGGTCCAGGAAAGATCCTACAAGGCAGTGACTCTCAAAATTTAAATTTGCCCATGTTTTCCACTTGTGATTCCCCCAAGGATCACTGGATTGTTCACCTCTGGTTTTCCCTTCCTGAAATCAACAATCAGGTCCTTGGTTTGGATGACATTGAGTGCAAGGTTGGCTGAATGGTGCACCAACAACAAAGTTTTTAATATCCCTCTTGTATGCTGACTCATCACCCCTTGTTATTCAACCCACTACCATAGTAATAGTCAGCAAATGTGGTACATGGTGTCCTTCTGAGCCACATAGTCATACCTATAAAGTGAGCAGAGGAGGGGGGCTAAGGATGCAGCCCTTTGGTGCTCAGGTTCTGATGGAGATTGTGGAGGTGTTCTTGCCAATCTTCACTGATTGTGGTCTGGAGGAGAGGAAACTCAGGACCAATTACTCAGTGGAGTGTTGAGTCCCAGGTCTTCGGAGTTTGGTTGATCAATTTTGAGGGAATGAAAGTGTTAAATGGCAAATTGTAGTCAATAAAGATAATCCTGATGTATGCATCTTTGCAGTCCAGGTGTTGCAGGGATTTGTGTATGTGGTGTAACACCATTGGTGGGACATCGAGCAGGCCTATAATGTCATGGGGCGGGACTCCTACATCTTGGAGGGAGAGACTAGGGACTAGCAGGGAAAAGCCTGTGCAAGTAAATATTCACTAAGTGTATGGTAAAATAAAACAAGCTATGAATGCGACTCCAAGCTCAAGGTCATTTTTATAACAAGTGTGTCTGAACCCAACACGACATAAGCCATACGTCATTAAACTCAAGCCTGATGTGAAACCATTTTCACTGAAAATACCTCAAAGGGTCCCATCAGCCGCACAGAGAAGCTTACAGAATGGTGTTGTGGCATGGTGGGAGTACCGATAAAGAAAAAAAGATGTTCGCGTTTGAGTGGACTTGACATCCTTGAATGCAAAGAAAAGTTTGTACTTCCTTCAGTGGATCAAACCCTAGGCATGCTCACTGGAGCTCAATATTTTACCAAGTTGGACGCAAATATGGGATTTTAGCAAATTCCTTTGTCCGAAGAATAAGCTCTCTACACATTTATCACGCCATTCGGGTGTTACAATTTCAACTGCCTACCCTTTGGTATCTCCTCTTCCCCTGAACACTTCCAGAACAGAATGGTGACCGAAGTTACCACATGCCTATAAGGAGTTGTCTGCCATGGACAATATCCTCATTTGGGGGACCACAAAGGATCAACACGACGCGAGGGTTCTTGCAGCCCTAAAACAAGCAGAAAAGGCAGGGGTCACTCTCAACATGGCAAAGTGTGAGTTTGGAAGGAGCCAGGTGAAATTTCTGGGGTACATCATCTCAGCAGACAGCACAAAAGCAGACCCAGACAAGAGCTGTGCAGGACATGAAGGAGCCGACAAACATTAGTGAGCTCAGAAGTTTCCTCAGTATGGTGAGCCAACTAGGGAAGTTCATACCAAACCTAGCTAAAAAGGACAAACCACTGAGACCTGTTGTCCAAGAAAAACCAGTGGAGCTGGGGACATGAGCAACAGAAGACATTTAGTAACCTCAAGCGAGAGCTATCATCCACACCAGTATTTCAGTTGCATGATCCAAACAGGCAACTGAAAATATCAGCTGACACTTCATCATATGAACTAGAAGCAGTATTACTACAGAAGGATTGAGACAATTGTTCACCAGTGGCTTATGCTTCCAAATCACTAACAGAAACAGAGCAATGGTAAACGCAGATGGAGAAAGAGGCACTGGCACTGACTTGGGCTTGTGAGAGATTTTATTTTGGGACTAGTTAGAGTTAGAGATGGACCACAAACCACTAGTGGGTCTGCTAGGTAGGCAAGTGCTGGATTAGCTGCCGCCATGGATGCAGAGGTTCAGGATCACGCACACATCTTGGAAGAACCTCACAATTGCGGATATACTCTCTCGCTCAGCACTACAAGATGGAACCACGTGTGCTGATAAAGACCTCATGGAGCACACCAATATTTGCATAGAGATGGTGATAGAAAACCTCCCAACAAGTGTCAGATACCTGACAGAGATCCAAGAGCAACTATGCACTGACGGTGTGTATGCACAGGTCATGAAATACTGCATTGGAGGCTGGCCAGACACAAACCAGTTACAAGAACTGTTAAACACTACTGGCAAGAGAGGACTGTTCTGAGTGTGCACAATGGACTAATCCTGCGTGGTATGAGATTAGTTATTCTGGCTAACATGAAGAACAAGGTACTTAAGAAAATACACGAGGGCCACCAGGGGGTGGTAAAGTGCTGGGAACATCCCAATCAAACAGCGTGGCCAGGTGTGAGTAATCAAATAAGTGAGATTGTCTTGAGGTGCAGAGAATGCACAAACGTAAGAGAAAACCACTGATGCCGAGTAAATTCTCTGACAGGCCATGACAAAAACTTGGTGCAGACTTATTCATTCTTAGAGAGAATGTTCTTATTACTGGTGGATTATTTCTCTAGATTCATAAAAATAGCACAATTCAGCCTGACACGAACTACTGATGTAATTGTTCATTTAAAATTCAATGTTTACATGGCATGGCATTCTAGAGACGTTAGTAAGCGACAATAGTCCACAATTCTCTGGACAAAATACGAAAGCCTTTGCAGTGGATTACTGGTTCAATCACATGATCAATAACCCTAAGTATCCATAAAGCAATGACAAGACAGAACGAGCAGTACAAACAGTGAGGAACCTACTCAAGAAAGCAAAGGACCCTTACTGGCACTATTGGTGTACAAAGTCAAACCGATGAGCAACAGCTACGGTCCGGCCCAATTGCTAATACAATTTTGCCTTTGGATGACTCTACCAACCTTTCAGAGATGTTGCAGCCGGAACTCCCAGACCTGTTACAATTCCAGAATGAGGAGAGGAAGAAGAGGTGTAAAAATGCTAAGTGGTATAACGAATAAGTGACCTACAAAAGCTGGTACCAGAAGATGAGGTATGGATCTCCAATGCAAGACAGCAAGGTACAGTAACTTTCTTGCACCACAGCCCATGGACGTACATGGTTAGTGGACCACAATGGACACCGAGACAGAATCACCAACATTTCGTTTCCATTACCAGAGTCTCCAGGTGAAAAGCACAGGCTGGAAATGGCTGCAAAAGCAGGTCCAGAGACTCTGCCAACTCAAACAAAGAGTTTGCCTGGCATAACAAGAACGAGGTCTAGATGAGAAGTAAAGAGACCCCAGAGTCAAGAAAGACGTGCATTTTAAACGTTGGTTGTGTATTTGTATTGGAATGCGTAAAGATAACTGTAGCGGGTGAAGCCACAGAAAAGGGGGCTTCAAATGCAAAGGGGGAATGTGGTGTAACACTATTGGTGGGACATCAAGCAAGCCGTTGACGTCATGGAGCAGGACTTCCACATCTTCGAGGGAGAGGCTCAGGACTAGGAGGGAAAAGCCAGCGAATGTAGATATTCACTAAATGCGTGGTAAAATAAAACAAGCTACGAATGCGACTCCAGGCTCAAGGTCATTTTTACAATGAGCGTGTCTGAACCCAACATGACAGTGTAGAGCTAGTGAGCTGGCATCTGCCATAGACTTGTTGCTATGATAGATGAATTGAAACAGATCAATGTCACCACTCAGTAAGGAGCTGATACGTTTCAACACCAGTCTTTAAAAATACTTATCGTTCTTGGAGTACCACTTGTCAATAGTCATTTAGGCAGGTTACCACACTCTTCTTGGGCAGAACCATGTTGAAGATATCCATGAATGCATTGCCAAGTTGGTCAATACAGATTTTTAATACTCAGCCAGATACTCCATCCAGACCAAATGCTTTTCTCAGATTCACTCACCTGAAGGCACTCCACATGCCATCCTCTGATAAGGACAAGAGAGGATCATCAGGGAACATGGGAGTATGCAGTGGTGGTCAAATCTGGTGAAGAAGACATCGAGTTCATCTGGGAATGAATCTGTACTGTCTTCTACTGCACCAGATTTGGATTTGTAACAGGTTATGTCATTTAGACTCTGCACAACTGTTGGGTATCCTTCGTTGTTTCCATTTTTGTCTGGAAACTCCACTGCCTGAAGATGGCTTTCTGAAGATCATACCTGCTCCTTCTGTCATGATCTGGATCTCCAGACTTAAACACCTGTGATCTGGCTGTCAGTAGTTTTCAATTTTCATGGTTCATCCAAATGATCTGGTGGGGACACGCTTGTCCACAGCTGTTCTGAAAAGAAGTCTGTGACAGTCCTGGTGTAATTGTTCAGATCCTCAGCTGAGTCCTTGCCCAATCCACTGACTCGAGGAGGTCCTGTAATTGTTCTTCAACCTCCTGTGATCACATTCAAGTTGTCCTGATCTCTGGAACCTCTCTTTTTAGGCTGTCTGTCTAAAGGCAGGAGCACAGCCAGGTGATCAGACTTCCCAAAATGGGGTCTCAAGAAAGAAAAGTAGGCATTCCTTATCCTGGTGTCACAGTGAGTAAATGTGCTGGGTCGTTCGGTGCAGCAGGTTATATGCTGGTGGTTGTTGGGCAAGTTCATTACATTTCAAATGTCTGTCACAAATCATACTTTACCTGCTAAGTAACTGATTAATTGGAGAAAAAAGATTGCAGATGATGGATATAGAAAACAGAAAACATTGGAAGTCTTCACCAATTCAAGCAATAACAGTGGAGATTGAAACTGTCAAGGTTTCAGTAAAAGAACCTTGTCCAAGGTGAGCACAAATACATTAAACACCACATTCAGGGGAGATGAAAAACCCCAAAATATTACTTTGTTAAAACTGAAGCCTTAATATTATACAAAAAAATCATTTTATTTTAATTATTCCTATCTTTTCAATCTCCTTTCAAACAAGTTATCTGTAAATGTGCATTTTGCTTGGAGAACACCAGTAAGTTCTGTTAGGAGTATTGTGAACATTACAATTCTTATAAAAAAAACACCATTTTCCAAATTCCTCCATGGGAACTCTGTTTTGATGACACCATGTTCCAAGTAATATAGATTTATGGTTATGCCAATGGTGAATTCCAGAAAAGATAGTTCCATCGGAGCAAGGTTAAAATGACCAATTATACTCTGCTTATTTTACTTGATTTCACCAACTCATCTGGCATCCCTCTGATCCCCTTTAAAACTCCTTCCCATCACCTTGAACCTATTTCTTCTTTTTGATACACAAAACATGGAAAAAAGATTCTATGCCTCCAATAATCTAATGGTATTAGGTAAACAGTGTCAGAAAAGTACATAATAAAACCTCAACACTCACATAATACAATCAACATACCTCCCTGAACTCACTATTCTCTACATCCTTGGTGACTGCAAATTAGTATTCTTTTAGAACCTTGCCCACATCCCCTGGCTCTGCACATAGATTACTCCCTTATCTCTAAGGAACCCACTCTTTCCCTTTTGCACTCAGAATACTTCAAGAAATATTCATCAATCTCCTTAACCCTATCTGCCAAGGATATTTCATGATCTCTTTTTGTTCCCTTAATTTCCTTCATAAGTATTCTCTATATTCCTTGAGACTCATTTGATTGGAGTTGCCTGTAACTTGTCAAACTTCTATTTTTTCTGAACACCGTTTTCACAAAGTTTGATTCACAACTTTATGTAATTTGCCAGCTATTACTCTTATATTTTGCAGGTGAAAGATTAGTTCACATTTTTCAGGGCTGAGCTAATAAAGCCAACACAATTATGCTCTCAGTTTTAATACTGGTTTGCAGATTTAAATATATTCATGTTTCACTAGGGTCATGTTTATTTTAAAGACTGCAATATGTATTTAATAAACTCCAATTATATGAAATTGGATTCTCTGAAATCCTCATTTATCCTGTTATGGACCTTGACTATTTTGTTTTTTGACAGAGGACCGTGCTGAACTTACTGCTGGGGATTTGATAACTGCTAGGAATTGTAGTAGCACTAAGCTACCACTAGGAAATTTTGACAGCTGTCAAAGCATGGGAACAACGTGCTAGAAGTCCATGGACTCGCAGGAAAGCGGGCCTGTAACTGCTAACCTTTGCACCAATGAGGAGAGCTGAAGGCAGCGCTGGGCAGTTTAAAAAGCCCAGTGCACTAGTTTTGAGAGAAGTTAGTTGGTGAAGTGTGTGGGATTGACCAGTGCCTCTCCTGTTCCCTTCTAAAGAGGAGGACTCGTGTGCTAGAAGGGCATTTGTGAACCCTAAGGAGGGCTTTGAAAGGTCACCAGATCATTCAAGACAAGGTTTGTTGTTTAAACACTTACAAATGATTTTCTGTTGCTATTGGGTTGTTTTTAAAAAAAATGACCAGTTATACAAAAAATTTTTTTATCCGACATAGGCCAGGTCCCAACCATTTTGGGTAATCAGAGTTGTACTGTATTTTGTGGTCATTTCAAATATACATAGTATTAAGAAATAAAATTAAATAAGAGAAACTATTGGACAGATAACTGTTTACCATTGACAAAATTAAATATTAGTGTATCTCGGATACAGGCTGAGGTGGCTATGGGGTGTTCCCAGAAAATTGTATCAAAAATGTTTCACAATGCAAAGCCACATCATCTCTGCCAAGAAATCGACATTCAAAATAAAGTATTTCCTTTTTTCTCCCCCACATAAAACTCTGAGTGTACTTTAATCCATGTGTCAAAAATTTGGGTTATGATTTGTGAATTTTGCAAGGGCAAATTTTCATAACCCCAACAGCCATAATGTGGAGATAGCCTGTATTTTTTTTTAAAAACCCTGCAAGGATAAGCAAATTACCAAAAATAAAACAAAAATGAAATTTTGGCACAGATTCTTTTTAATTAGCAGAGAAGTGCCAGTCTTAAATTATTCTTCTTTGGCTTGGCTTCGCGGATGAAGATTTATGGAGGGGTAATGTCCACGTCAGCTGCAGGCTCGTTTGTGGCTGACAAGTCTGATGCGGGACAGGCACACCCGGTTGCAGGGGAAAATTGGTTGATTGGGGTTGGGTGTTGGGTTTTTCCTCCTTTGTCTTTTGTCAGTGAGGTGAGCTCTGCGGTCTTTTTCAAAGGAGGTTGCTGCCCGCCAAACTGTGAGACGCCAAGATGCACGGTTTGAGGCGATATCAGCCCACTGGCGGTGGTCAATGTGGCAGGCATCAAGAGATTTCTTTAGGCAGTCCTTGTACCTCTTCTTTGGTGCACCTCTGACACGGTGGCCAGTGGAGAGCTCGCCATATAACACGATCTTGGGAAGGCGATGGTCCTCCATTCTGGAGACGTGACCTACCCAGCGCAGTTGGATCTTCAGCAGCATGGATTCGATGCTGTCGGCCTCTGCCATCTCGAGTACTTCCTTATAGAAATCTACCTTCAGAGAAACACTTGCAATATTTTCCCCCTAAGGCCAGTTCAAAGGGATTCTTAACATCCTACAACTGTAATGTCACTAAGCTGGCTGAGAAGTCAGAAAAATCAGTGCAATTTTACAAACAGCAAAATGAATGCATACATATCAAACTTTAAGTAGAAGTTGAAATACGTTTTTTTTAAATAGTAAAATCTTGTTAACATTTTTCTTGTTATTTGAACTGTTTAGCTATGGTTTTGTACTGGCAACAAAATACAGGCTTCCCATGTATAACATGGTTTTGTATAGTGTGGGTTTTGATAATTTTAAAATTGTAATAGCCATGAAGTGTTCTTCCTGTAATATGGCAATCAAATAGAAATGCCCGGGTGACAAGCCAATTGATTGAAGAATGGTTCACAACTTATTTTTGTTCCGCAACTGAACTTGAATTTTAAAATGTTGTTTGACCATGCACAAGCTCATTCAACTGCAATTACTGAGTTGAATGAAATATCAAAATAATTTTTTTGCTGCCGAACACAGTCTCATTGCTGCAGCCCATGGATTAGGTTGTCATTGCCATTTTCAAGGCTTATTAGATTTTTCGAAGTCATTATTCAACAGCAGAGCAAAAGCACCTTGTATCTGACATCCATAACTGGTTTGAAATACACCATTATTACATAAAACAACACAATACTGAAAGAATGAAGAGAAGATTTATTAGGGTGTTGCCCAGACTTGAGGAACTGAGTTAAACGGAAAGGTTCAACAGGTTAGGACTTTAATCCCTGGAGCGTAGAAGAATGAAGGGAAATTTCATAGAGGTATTTCAAATTATGAGTGGTAAAACAGAGTAAATGTAGGTTGGCTTTTCCTTTGAGGGTGGATGAGATTCAAATTAAAAAAAATTAATTAAAGGTGAAGGGGAAAAAGTTTAGGGGTGGGGGGGGATCTTCTTCACATAATGGGAGTGTGGAACAAGCTATCAGCTGAAGTGGTGAATGTGGGCACAATTTTAATATTTAAGAAGAATGTGGATAGGAACATAGATGTGAGGGGTATGGACTGAGTGCAAGTCAGTGGGATTAGGCAGAAAAATAGTTCAGCACAGACTAGAAGGGCCAATGGGCTTGTTTCTGTGCTGTAATGTTCTATGGTTCCAACAATGAAGCAATATAGAATTCGAAACAACTCCAACTGAGGCTTCATCTCCATAATGGTAAACAAAACAATACTGAATTCATGTACAATGTTTCAATTCTTTTAAACTGAAAGAAATTACTAAAAAATATTGGTGTGTCCAATTCAGCAACATACCAAGCCGTATTAAGAGCTTTTAGTTCAGGCAATCAAAACAAGTAGAACACCGTACCTTAGAAACCTGCGCACACCGACACAAAGTGACAACATCCAAAAAGGAAAATATTCTATAAAAACAAAACAAAATACAAAAGTTTCAGGCAACAGTTGGATCTGGGAAAGAAACACTTTTCAAATTGAAATGTTACTTATCCTAATAAAAAGGCTGTTGCAGAATAATGAAAAATCAAGTTTCCAACATTCACACTTCAATTTTTTTTGCCGTATGAATGCATATATTGTTAAACATTTAAGGTTCATTACCTTATAAAAATGTATCTTATAAAAATACATAAATACACAATAAATAAGCTCACAATTTAACACCTTTTCATAATGCTCAAACTGTGAATTGGATTTTAGAATTAAAAAATAAGTACAACATTAAATATTTCAGGTTCAATACAGTTTTAGAGATAGATCCTCTTTGATCAGAATACTGTGTGATTAGATGTGGAGAGTTAAAGAACATACACCATATCTGTGTAGCTTCATGGGTCACATTTTCCCTCTCCTTCCCAACCACAATGACTGCCAGCTTGCTCAAAAGGACAAGATTTGTTATCCTTTAGATTCTTATCTATCTACCCCATTGTTGATAAAGAATTTAATCTTGCATACATTTATACATACAAGATTGATGATTATGACACATCCTATGCATAGACTATAACAGGGGTGGCCAAACTTGCTTAACATAAGAGCCGCATACCATAAACATCAGATGTTTGAGAGCCGTAGCAATCATGCGATCACAAGCCACACCCACTAACACTATCCTCTTTCAGGTGGCCATAATACCCGAATGTAAAGCCACCTAAAATACCCAAATGTGGCTGTCGGGAGGTGACATGAAAGCGGAGAACCTGTCCCCAAGGTGTATTTACTCAACCCACCTCGGTGAGGTATATTCTCCACTTCCAAGTGCTTCCCCTCGGCACCTGAAAGCAGCAGCCTGAAAGTGGCTAGCAGCTTTCAGGTGCCTAGCAGGGGGCGGGCTGATGACTATCAGCCGGCAACCAAACTCCCCGCGCCTAACAGCCCCTCCCCGCTGCCCAGCGACCCATCTCCCTGCTGCCTGACAGCCCCCCGGCGCAGGACATCAGGGCTGGGGCAGTCAGCGCGGGACTAGGGCGGCCGGCGCGGGAGGTTGCCCACCCCGGTACTGTTTTGTTGGGGAAAGTATTTTCCAATCCTTGTCTTGCAAATCATCCATTTGCAAAATGCTGATACACTGCAGACAGTGAAGAAGCGCTGTTTCAAAGGGAGCAATTGTACAAAAGATTTTTTTTCTAATCAAGTCTACACACCAAACGTTGTTATTCTCTCTTGCCCCTTTGCCACTTTCAGGTGCTCAGACACAGATAATATGTCTGTAGAGCCCCTTTCAGGTGGTTTCCGGAGCCTTGTGGGTGAAGACCTTTCAGGTGGTCATGCTGAAAGCGCTGTTCTGCCACCTGAAAGGTCTGCAGCAGGGAGAGGTGCCATGGAGCAAACACCGGCTCCTGGTGCTGGGGGGCCGGTGCGGGATGTCGTGGCAGGGGAGGGATGCGCCAGCCGCTCCAACCCTGTCGTCCCACGCCGGCCCGCCCCTGCCCTGACTTACTGTTAAAGGGCAGAGGGTTAATGCGAGAAGGGTAAAGTTTAAAGGAAATTTGCTAAACTTTTTGTTTATACAGAGTGGTGGGTGCCTGCAACGCACCACGAGGGGAGAGGGTGAAGCTGATAAAACAGTGACAGTCAAAAAGCAGGTACACGGAACAGGGACTTCAGGTCACATGCAAGCAGATGTGATAGTTTAGTCTGGCATCAGAGTCAGTGCGATCCATGGGTTGAAGGGCCAGTTCCTTTCTATATTTTTATGTTTATCCCCAACGAATCATGAGTCGTGCCTGGTGTGGTATGTGTGCAATTTGGATGTTCTACCTGCAGAAGTGTTGTTCCCTCAGGTGCTCTGGCTTCCTCCTATGTCCCAAATGCTAAATGCCCGATGGGTTGATTGGCCTCAGTAAGCTGCCCCTAATGGTGACTCGGGGTGAGAGGGGGACACTATTAGGCAAAGCGGCTAACAGTTTTCAGGTGTCTAGTTGTCAGTTGACAGTCAGCTGGCGACCCATTGACACCTACCCTCCCCACTGCCAACACCTACCTAAGGTATTGCTGCGAACCACACATTACATGTCAAAGAGTCGTATGTGGCTCGCAAGCCGCATTTGGCTTGCGAGCCGCAGTTTGGCCACCCCTGGACTATAATTTAGTACAAAACAAACTTTTAAAATTGCTCAAAGCATATTAGCATCCACCTTTTAGAATATTTTGAAATAATTCAGTATGTCAAGAGTAATAATAGAAGCAAATACAACAGTAGCATTTAAGAAGGTTCTTGGTAAACACACTATGCAAGGAATAGAGGAGGAATATGTACATATGCAGGCAAAAACGTTAATGCAAATTGGACATCATGTTTAATGCAATCATGCAGGCTGAAAGGCCTACTGATGTGCTATTCTGTGTTCTAGTTGTTGAAAAGAACACAAAGGAGATTCACCAGGATGCTTCCTTGATTGGAGAGCTTTAGCTCTGGGTAGAAATTAGATAGGCTACCCTTACTTTTCTTAGAGTTAAGGAAGAGGAGTAACCTGACAGAAGCATACAATCAGCGCTGGATTAAGCTAGTGATAGGCCTGTACCAATGTTACAAAGGGGCCCTAAATTTTAAAAATACATATAAATATTAAAACACAAATCTCTTACTTGCTTAGTAAAGTATTTTTTTCCATTTGCTATACACCTGACAATCTGTAGCTGTACTATAAGGTCATCTACTTTACATCATCTGCTGCGTGCATTAAATACAAAACCTTTAATTCTGTATTTGTTACTTTTCTTGACTCTGTGACCCTGCTGCATTGCAACTCATCACCGTGGCTGTAATTTTGCCCTATCTGCCTGACTTTTCATACCAACTCACCTCACCTCCCAGGCCAGTGGCTGACCAGCCGGCAGCAGCACTTTGCATGGGGTGTGGGGGGTGAGAAACAGCGAGATTGCAGCAGCGTTACGTTTCATGGAGTTCATCCGCATTCCATCCCCGCTCCATTTTACTCAGGAAGCCACTGCTCACACAGATGGCAAGAAGTACTGCTAACCCTTCTGTCAGAGCTGCTGCAAACCCCATCTCCAACAATAGCAAGTGACAAAATTAGTCTGAAATTCACTGCCTTTGAGAATAGTGGAGGCATGATCAATTGTGACCATCAACAGGAAATTGAATAAATATTTGCAAGGGACAGAAGTAGTGCCATATAAAGTAGGCTGCTGAGTTTCTCCAGTATTGTGTTCTGACTTGTAAAACTTTGTTGGAGCAACATGCAGAGTAGATCCACTGGCCATTTGTGCTATAACACTCAGGAATGAATCTGCTTTCAGTAATGGAGTAAAACACAAAAGTAAGAATACAATGCTGGAGAAACTCAGCAGGTCAAGCTGTGTACTTTATGTTGCAAAGATAGATCGATAGCTAACGTTTCAAGCTTGAGCCCTTCATCAAGGTATGATCAAGAGCTCAAGCCCGAAACGTTGGATATGTATCTTTCTCTTTGCTATATAAAGTACAATGTTTGACGTAAAACACAATGACACCTTGATTGAAGTAAAACATGTAAAAACCAGTCACAATGTGTACAGACTTCTGGTCTTTACACTGTTTAACCTGCCGAGTTTCCCCAGCATTGTATCCTTTCTGCCTTTAGTATTGTACATGTTCCACACAGAACCCTTTCTTGTTTGTGTGCAACTCTACACCACAGCATTAATCTCGGATGAAAGACTAATATTCAGAATCCATTCCCCATGTTGAGCTGCCTTGAACCTTGCAAGTTAGATGGAGTTTGAGACTCAGTGGCACTTCACACTTGTCTTACATCAACTTCAGACTAATTACATTTCAGAATTGATGCTTCACTTTGAACTATCTGATTAAACTTTCCTTTCAACCTCCACGTGTTGTTCTGGGTGACAAATAGAGTTGTTGAGAAGCAGATTTCCCTGAGGGCAAGTACTGTTCATTTACTTCATGGAGATAATTGACATTAATAGTTCTAGTGCAAAAACAAAATGCCCCTCGATCATAAAAACTTAAGAAGAATTGCAGATAAGGCTTATTATCACAATTGCAATGTGCAACGATGTGGAGACATACAATAAAGGCTTGCAAACATTTAGCGCGGGCCCGTTGAAAATGCTGGGCCTGTAGCATATGCTACTTTTGCTATTAGGCTAATCCGGCACTGTATACAATGAGAGGCATAAATGGGGTAGTCAATTTTTTTCCAGTACTTGGGGTACAAAAAAAGCAAGGTAGAGGCTTAAGATGAATGAGGAGTTTTAAAGATCTGAGAACTGTTTTTTTTAAATAAAGTGATTGAATTCTAGAATGTGCTGCCACAAGAGGTGATGGGATTAGATTCAATCACTGAGAGTCATTTAAAGTAGCACTTAAATAAAGTACAGAAGGATAACAAGCCTAATGTGGACAATTGGGGTTCATGTCAATGGGCAAAAGATCAGCACAGACAAAATGAGCTAAAGAGCCCATTTCTATGGTACCCTCCAATCTCATTAAATAATCTTCCTTGATCTATATTTTCCCAATGATGGAAACAGCTCGACATATCCTGTCATACACCTCAGGTATCTCACACATTTTAATTAGATTGGAAGAGGCATAGGCTCATTATTTACCTGACATTTTGGCTGCAGATGCCTGGAGATGACCTGAGGTCCATCAGCCTCTTCCCATAGGTCGCATGTGCGAGACTGGCACCACTTACAGAGACATCGTGTGACAGCACATGCGCGGTTGGTTCGGCAGTGGTGGGTTCAGCCAGGGCCGGCATATCTATCAGTGCACATGCACCATGGACTGGGTCGACACGTGTGCTTGGCTCAGTCCCAGCAGTGAACAGCTACGATAATATAGTGTAGTGATGCATGTCCTCTTGAGTCAGCAGTACAGTGATTGGAGCCAGGGCCAAGGCACCACACAAAGGACCATGCGTAGGAGTTATTCGCACTCTTAAAATGAATTTCACCAGCACCCACCAGCTATTGGAAACTAGGAGGGTGAGTTAGGGGTTCACAATTTCTGTTTCACTATGCAACAGTAATTTTTAAGTTACTAGTTAAATAGAACGTCATAGGGACATTTAGTAAAGAAAGTTACTTGTTGAAGATAAATTAGTATTTTACAGATGTTAGGGTCCTGATGGAATTGACTATATCTTTGTTAGCAACAGATGAGGTACGAGATGCGCAGAGGAAAACAAATGGCATCCTTTTTTCAACAAGGGTAGCAGGTATAGACCACATGACTATAGAGCTATGGTAGAGAAATGACTGGATATATTCTAAAGGACAGGATTTATTTAAATTTGGAAAGGCAGAGATTGATCAAATATACTTTGCATGGCTCTGGTGTGGGAAATCCCAATTTGATGGTTTATTTTGAAGAGATAGCAAAGGATAACTATAGGATGTTGTCAACACAAACTTCAGTAAGACTTTTGACAAGGTCCACATGCAAGATGGGTCCAAATGATTAGTGCCCATGGGATCCAAGGCAAGCTGGTAAATTGCATCCAAAATTGACTTCATGATTGGAGGCAGATGGAAATTTGCTTTTCTTATTTGTAGTCTGTGACAAGTGGTGGGCCACAAGAACAGTCCTGGGGCCCTTATTGCTAGTGATATACATGAACGACTTGAATGTGAAGGAAGGAAATTAGATTATTAGGCCTGCAGGTGACACAAAAATGAGGATTTAAGTTAGTGAGGAGGATCACTATAGCATGGCATCAATCACAATGAAAAATTGGGTAAAGTAATGGCATGAGGAATGTAATCGGGAAGTACAGTGATGCATTGTAAAATGTCAAATAAGAATAGGATGCACACAGTAAATAGTGAGGCCCTAATGAAGTGCTGATGAGAAGAGAGGGACTTTGGGATAAAAGTGGCAGCACAATTGGAGAACAGTGAAGGCAGCATATTAGATGCTTGCTTTCATTAGTCATGATACAAAAATATTGAGGTTGGGATTGCATTAAAACCACATAATTATGTATAGTTCCAGGTGCACACTGTATACACTAGCAAGGGTGCAGACAAGCTTCACAAGATTTTGCTCAGACGAAAGCATTTCAGTGGTAAAGGACAAATTGGATCAGTGTAGCGGGGTGTTAGATGACAGATATATACAAAATTAAGAGGGAGAATAACAGATATTAATTTCCCATGGTGTAGGTGTCTAAACAGGCCGCAACAGAAACTTGGCAAGAGGCTAATGAATCAATAGACATCTGAGGGAGATTACATAAACTCAACCCTATGAGTATATGGTATCTTCAACATACTGCTTTAGGTGATGGAGAAGACAGGTACTCTGACATTGAAGGAGCACCTAGGTATACACTTCATGCCTCTCTGCCTTGGTAATTAAAGATCAAATTCACGCAAATATGACAAGCTGAAATGTCCCATTTCTGGGGCTCCTCTACTTAACCCATTTACCTGTATTTATAATGGTCAGTATAGACATAGTGAATGTAAAGACCCCATTTTGCAGTCTGACTGCCTTCCTCACCCTTGCTTTGCCCAAAAGTTGAGATTTGGACACAATAGGGGGATTGGTGGATAGTGAGGTAGATTTTCTTGGATTACAGAAGGATTTGGTTTGTTTGGGAGAGTGGGCTGAAAGATGGCAGATGGAATTCAATGTAGACAAGTGTGAGGTGTTGCATTTCAGTAAAAATAACAATAATAGGACATATTAAGGGGAGGGTATTGAGCCACGCAGAGGAGCAAAGGGACCTGGGGGTTATGGTAGAGTTCACTGAAGGTAGACAAGGTGGTTAAGAAGGCATATGGTATGCTGGCCTTCATAAATCTTAGTATAGACTATAGGAGCTGGAAGGTGATGCTGCAGTTGTTTAAGGCATTGGTGAGGTCAGGTTTGGAGTACTGTGCTCAGTTCTGGTCTCCAAATTAAAGAAAGGATATAGATAAGGTGGAGAGGGTGCAGAGAAGGTTTACAAGGATGTTGCCTGGCTTACAGGATTTGGATTACAGGGAGAGATTAAGGAGACTGGGACTTTATTCATTGGAACGGAGGCGACTGAGAGGGGACTTGATAGAGGTATTTAAAATTATGAAAGGAATAGTAGACTGGACATAAACAGACTCTTTCCCCTGAGGGCAGGGGAGGTTGGAATAAGAGGCCATGAGTTAAGGGTAAGGGGTCAACAGTTTAGGAGAAATATTAGAGGTGGTTTTTTCACTCAGCGAGTAGTGGCAGAATAGAATGATCTTCCGAATGAGATAGTTGCGCCAGGGTCCCTTCTGTCACTTAAGAGAAGGTTGGATGTGTACATGGAGGTGAGGGGGTTGGAGAGTTATTGGCAGAGAGCGGGAGGTTTGAGCTAGTGGAGTTGTTCTAGTGAACCGGTGCGAACTCAAAATGCCGATATGGCCTGCTTTCGCTCTGTAAATGGCCTGCATGGTGGGGATCCTTGAGGATAGAGGTTGCTTTCCTGAAACACCACCTCTTGTAGATGTCCTCGATGGAGTGGTCTGTTGCCTGTGACGTCAAAGGCTGAGTGAACAACCCTCTGGAGTTTTTCCTTGTCCTGAGCATTGGCACCTCTGTACCAGACAGTGATGCAACCAGCCAGAATGCTCTCTGTGGTACACCTGTAGAATTCTTTGAGAGTCTTCGGTGACATATCAAATTTCTTCAAATACTTCGTAAAGTATAGCCACTGGCAAGATTTTTTCGTGATTACATTGACAGAGGCTCCAGGACAGATCCTCAGAAATGTTGGCACCCAGAAATTTGAAGCTCTTGACCTTTTCCACTACTGAACCCTCAATGAGGACTGGATCGGGTTCTCCTGATTTCCTTCTGAAGTCCATAATCATCTCCTTGATTTTGCTAACATTGAGTGCAAGGCTGTTCGTATGACACCACTCATCAAACTGATCTCCCTCCTATGTAGACTTTGCGACTAGAGGGGTGAGCGCACTGGACTTTGTGTATACGAACATCCCCAATGCATATCAGGCAGAGCCTTTCCCCCACCTCAGTTACTCAGACCACATCTCTGTAATGCTAATCCCAGCATACAGACCGCTCATCAGATGCTCCAGACCAGCCACGAAGCAGGTACAGACCTAGCCAGCAAGGGCCATCTCTGCCCTTCAGGACTGCGTTGAGAGCACTGACTGGCACGTTTAAGGAGGCAGCAATTGACAGGGATCACATCAAGTTAGAGGAGTATACGATGTCAGTGATCAGCTACATTAGCAAGTGCGCCGATGATGTCACCTTCCCCAAGACCATTACTACTTGCCCCTACCAGAAGTCTTGGATGATTGCAGAGGTGTGTGGGCTGTTGAGAAACTGTGACTTGGCCTTCAGAGAAAGCGACAAGGCAGTCCTGGTCAATGCAAGAGCCAAGCTGTTCAAGGCCATCAGGGAGGCAAAGAGGGCTCATGCCTGGAGGAATCAGAGTCACTTCCAGGACAGCGGCAACACACAGTGCATGTGGGAGGACATCCATCCCATCACCAACCACAAAGCCCCACCAGCCACCTGTGCCAAGGTTGCCTCCCTCCCGGAAACTTTGAATGACTCCTATGCGCACTTTGAGGCAAAAATGTTGCAGAGGCGAGGAAGTCCACACCTCCTCCAGATGAGCAGACACTGTGTCTCATGCAGACTGAAGTGAGAAAAATGCTGCTCAAGGTCAACCCTCGTAAGGCTGCTGGACCAGATAACTTCAGTGGCAGAGTACTCAGAGGATAGCTGACGTCCTCACAGACATCTTTATCTCCCTGAGCAGCACTGTCGTACCAACATGCTTCAAGGTGGTCACTATCATCCTTGTTTTCAACCATCTCATTGTCCCATGCATCACCAATCTTGGTATCAACTTCAAACTTACTAATTATAGCACCTACATCCTCTTCCAGAATCAGAATTTATTGTCATGAACACATTACAAAATTTGCTGTTTTGCAGTAGCATCACAGTGAGAACATTTATATAAACCATCTTACAAAATAAGTAAAAATAGTGCAAGAAAAAAATAGGAAGGTAGTGTCTATGGTTCATTGTTCATTCAGGAATCTGATGATAGAGGGGAAGACGTTGACCTTGTGCTGCTGAGTGCATGTCTTCAGGCTCCTGTACCTTTTTCCCCCTCAGCAGTAGCAGAGTGAACAGGGCATGGCCTGGGTGGTGGGAGTCCTTGAGGATAGAAGCTTCTTTCTGAAGCCACTAAATCTTGTAGATGTCCTCAATGAGTGAAGACTGGTGCCAAATTAACAAACCTTTGCAGTTTTTTTTCTTGTCCTCAGCGTAGGATTGCAACGAGCCACAATGCTCTCCACAGTACACCTGTGGAAGTTTGAGTCTTCGTTGACAAACCGAATATTCTCAAACTCCAGATCATTCATATGCATGATGAACAATAAATGCAAGGGTTAAAATGTATTTCTTGCAAGCAAATTATGCTCTTTGGCTTCAAGAAGATTGTTTACATATTCTTTGAGAGTCTCCATAGTAACAGTCTTTGAGCCAAGGTCACAGCTGCTTTTTCAGCCATCTTATAGAGATTGCAAGTTAGTTTCTTTGTTCTATGAAATGATAATGAACTTTGAATGTTCTGACAACTTTTACTGACTATTTAACCTTCATCTAAGAAAGTTGAGTACCGCCAAACAAGGTTAAACAGCATGTAACAATGTATAGTAACTGATAATGTTTAATAAACTGTGGAAAACTCAACTTAAGTATGGATTTGTTTAAACAAGTCATAGACAACAACATTCCAATTCCTGCAAGCAATTATAAAGGAAAATAATCACTACAATTTAGAACCCAGCACTAATCTTTGTGGTTACTTCTCCATGAATTCCTATTACCAAACCAGTTTTTGATCTAATATGCTAGCTCACCCTGGATTCTACACTAACCTTATGGACTAGCCTACTATGCAAGACCTTGTCTATGTACAACTGTCCATGTTATTATGAGCTCCCATTTCATTAAGTCTGAATTCACTTTAAGGGCCAGTACCAGCTGCAACCATTCATAGCTCTGGAGAGACTTGGTGGCAACATCTAGTACAGACTATATCCAAAGTTGTGTCCCTGGATAAAGCAACAAGTGGTGAGAGAGTCGTGTGAGTGGGACACTGGAGGAAACAGCATTCATTATTGACCACCAGCCATCTCATGGAACACTGAGGTGGAGTGACTGTGTGAAATGAACAATTCAGCTGATTTTCCCTATTGGGGAATTATTGAACTTGTTATGAGCCCAAAGGACACCAAATCTCAGCAGCAATAGAAATTCACAAAGACAAATGGTTACTTAAACAAAAGTTGCTTTTAATTATTTTAACACAACCCCCTTCTAATTCTAAGTGCACATTTAAGAAGAATTTGGACAAGTACATGGACGCGAATGGTATGGAGGGCTATGGACTGGGTGCAGGTCAGTGGGACTAGGCAAAATAATAGTCTGGCATAGATTAAAAGGGCCAAAGGGGCCTATTTCTGTGTGGTAATATTCTATGTATGTAATGTGTATATAAGTTCAACAAAAGTTCTTTAATTCACTGTCCAATCTCATTTCTCACTCCTCCAAGTTCACCAGTATCAGGCAATTCTTATACTGTGCACAGAATTTAACATTTTTTTTTTGAAAACTTTATTTAAAATTTTATAACATGAATACAATAGAGAATTACATTTAAAGAAAAATTTAAAAAAATTAAAATGGTATGATTACAATATTACATCAGAAAACTACACAAAATAACCCCCCCCATTAATTGTAACACAATATTAGTAATCTAACTTAAAATTAGTCCAGCCCTCCCCCCCAAAATAAAGTGTGAAGAGTTAATAAAATTAACAATATTATATGGAAAAAAAATACCCACTTACAAAAAAAGAGATAAAACTTAATCTAAAAAAATTCTAACAACAAAAAAAATTATCAATACTAAAATATCACGCTTAAACATATATTTAAATCAAACTTAAATGCATATAATTAGCAAACGGAGTCCACTTTAACTTATAAAAAGACATCCTATCCTGAATTGAAAAAGATATCCTTTCCATAGTCAAACAAAATTTCATCTCCAAATACCACTTATCTAAAGTTAATATATTTTTATCTTTCCAAGTAAGTGCTATACATTTCTTAGCCACGACTAAAGCTAAATAGATAAAGGAAATCTGATAATCCTCTAAACCTAAATCAATTAATGATTGCATGTTCCCTAATAAAAAATATATCGGGATCTAATACAAGATGGATATTATATAAACTGTTAAAAATAGATTGAATACCTTTCCAAAATTGTTGCAATCGATCACAAAGCCAAACAGTATGCAAAAAAGTATTGGCCGCCTGATCACATCGAAAACAAGAATCCAACTTACTAAGACCAAATTTTTTTAATTTCTTCGGCGTTAAATATAGCTGATGAATAAAATTATAATTAATCATCGCTAATCTAGCGTTAATTAATTTCTGAATACTATTCTGACAAATTTCCATCCAAGCTTCTTCAGCTATTTTATGTCCTAAATCTTTTTCCCATTTCAACTTATCTTTATCCCAATCTTTTTTACTATCAATTTCTTGTAAAATACAATACAAATCAGATATATATCCCTTTTTTGGTATTGAAAGTACATATTCTTCAAAACTAGATTCAGGTAATAAAATCATATGTCGACCACATAACTGTTTTACAAAAGACCTTAATTGATAATATACAAATATACAATTTCCACTAATACCATATTTCCTTTGTAATTCATCAAAGGAACAAAAACAACCCTCAGAAAAACAATCAGATAAATTTTTTATTCCCTTCTTTTCCCATTGTTTCAAAGTGGCATTGGAGACCGTAAAAGGTACAAGTTGATTATTATATAATGGCAATCTTCCAGAATATATATTTTTAAGTCCCAATTTTTTAAGTTTACTTGTCCATAAATTCAATAAATGTTTCAATATTGGCGCATCGTAGGTTCGTAGTAAATTTTTATTCCATCGAAACAAAAACTCATGAGGAATTTTTTCTAAAATAACCGCCATTTCTATCTTTACCCAACTAGGTGGGTCGTCCATATTCATTAATGCTCTGTAATAATGCTGAAAATTCGGTAATCTTAAACCTCCAAATTGAAAATCCCACATCAATTTTCTCATTGCTACTCTCGGAAATTTTCCCTTCCATAAGAATTCTCTAATCGCTTTATATAAGCCTTAAAAAAATGTTTTTTTTTTAAAATAAGGAATTGATTGAAACAGATATTGTATTCTAGGAAAAATATTCATTTTTATGGTATTAATCCTCCCTAGTAAACCCAAAGGTAGATCCCTCCACCTAATCAAATCTAATCCTTTTTATTAAAGGAAGATAATTAATTGAGTATAATTCTTGAAATTTCGTATTAACATTAATTCCTAAATATTTAATTTGTGTAGTCCACTTCAAATTTGTAATATTTTTATACACTGAATAATCATCTTTACAAATTGGCAAAATTTCACTTTTAGCCCAATTTACTTTATAACCAGATAATTGGCTATAAATTTCTAAACATTCTTGAATTGCAGGTAAAGAAGTATCCGGATCCACCAAATATAATAAAACATCACCAGCAAATAAATCTTGTATTCCTCATTCAGAACTCTCATACCTTTAACACTTTCATTTTGACGTATTAATTGTGCTAAAGGTTCAATAACTATAGCAAATAAAGCAGATGACAACAGACATCCTTGTCTAGTAGATCTTGTCAAACTAAAAGATTCTGAAATTTGGCCATTAACAGCAATTCTAGACTTCGGGCTATTATATAAAGCCTTTATCAATCCAATAAATGAAGAACCAAAACTAAATTTCTCAAGTACTTTGAAAAGAAACTTCCATTCCACTCTATCAAAAGCCTTTTCTGCATCCAATGAAACCACTATTGGATAATTCAACTGAAATTTAGATTTATTTATCAAGGTTATTAACTGTAAAATATTATCTGACGCATACATTTTTTATAAATCCCGTTTGATCACCATGTATAATTTTAGGCAGATATTGAGCTAATCTATTAGCCATAATTTTAGCTACAATTTTATAATCTACATTTAACGATATTGGTCTATAAGAAGAAACCTGTAAAGGGTCTTTATCTTTTTTTGGTATAACCGTAATTATTGCGTTAGAACAAGACTCAGGTAATTGAAAAGTATTATAAGTTTGTTGTAATACAGCCTTATAAATAGAAGATACATCAGCATAAAAAACTTTATAAAACTCTATAGAAAACCCATCTTCACCAGGTGCCTTTCCATTCGGCATATCTCTTATTGCCATTTCTATTTCATTGTCTGTAAAAGGTTTATCTAACTCTTGTCTATCTTCTTGATTCAATTGCGGCAATTAATATTTTTCAAGAAAGAATCTATTGCGTCTCCAGTTACATCTTTACATTCTGAAGTATACAATTGTTTATAGAAATTACAAAATTCCTCATTAATCTCCTTTTGATTAAAAGTAATACCTGATTTCTTTCTAATCGCTGGTACAATCTTAGATAATTGTTCCTTTTTTAATTGCCATGACAAAACTTTATGAGCTTTCTCACCCCATTCATAAAACTTATGCTTAGTTCGATTCATTAAACATTCAAACCGATATGTTTGTAATTCATTATATTTAAATTTTAAATTAGTTAACTGATTCTTTTGCATTTCGGTAGCATGTTTTTGAAATTCTTTTTCAGTAGCAGTTATCTTTTTCTCTAAGTCTTCAATCTCTTTAATTCTCTCCTTCTTTACTTTAGAGGCATAACTGATAATTTGGCCTCGCAAAAAAGCTTTCATTGCATCCCATAAAACAAAATGACAAGAAACAGAATTACAGTTAATACCAATAAAAATTTCAATTTGCTGTTTTAAAAAACTAATAAATTCTGGTTTTTGCAATAGCATAGTATTAAATCTCCATCTTGAAGCTTTCTGGACATCTTATGAACTCAAATATTCTAATAATAGTAATGAATGATCCGAAACCAATCTAGCCTTATACTCGAATTTAACATTTATGAACTTCATAGGCTTTGGTGCCTATTTATCAATCTATTTATTTATTTATTTGATATTTCACTGTGAACTATTACAGTAATATACAAACATTCATCATTAAAATATACACAATGACATTTTCCCCCCACCCTCCTCACCCCTATAACATAAAGCAAAAGAAAAAAAAATAAATGAACAATAAAAGAATACAAAAGAAAAACAAAAAAATTGTGTTGTCCTAAATTATATATTTAAGTATTTTTGTATTTGTAGTTTATCATTTAAGAGGTGGAATTCTGAAATCAGTGGATTCTAGTATACTCTTTGTATAGTTTCCAAATTTGTTCAAATAAAGTATATTTGTCTTTTAGATTGGAGGTGATTTTTTACTAATAGAATACACTTGTTCATTTCTATGTACCATTGTCGTATTTTTAAGGTTTCTTCCATTTTCCAAGTTATCATTATGCATTTTTCTGCTGCGAATGTAATCATAATAAATCCTTTTTGACTCCTAATTTTAGACCTAATTCCTTGTCTTTTATGCTGTTTAACAGCAAGATTTCTGGATCTTTTGGTATCTTATCTTTTGTAATTTTACTTAATAAAGTTTAAATCTTCCCAAAAAGTTTTTACTTTTGTACGTCCAAATTGCGTGTAATATTGTTCCAACTTCTTGTTTGCAACGGAAACATCTGTCTGACATTGTTGGATCCTATTCTTTTAACTTTTGTGGTGTCGTGTATAATCTATGTAGCCAATTATATTGTATCATACGAAATTGAGTATTTATTGTATTTATTGTTCCTGCGCATAGTTCCTCCCAAGTTTTGTTCTTTATTTGTATTTTTAAATTTTTTTCCCAACCTTGTTTAGGTTTGTACATAGTTTCCTCATTTTCCTTGTATTGCAATTTTCTGTACATATTTGTAATAATTTTTTTTTTACTATCGCGATGTCTGTAATTAAGTATTCATAGCAGCTACTCTCAGGTAATCTTAAGCTTGCTCCCAATTTTTCTTTTAAATAAGTTTTCAACTGATAGTATAAAAATATTGTACTATGTGGTATTCCGTATTTGTCTTTTAACTGTTCAAATGCTAATAAATTATTTTCCAAAAAGCAATCTTTTATTCTTTTCATTCCTTTTCCCGCCCATTCTTTAAAAAATAAATTGCCTGTTGTAAAAGGAATTAATGTGTTTTGCATTAGAAGCATTTTTGGAATTTGATAATTTATCATCTTTCGCTCCAGATGTATTTTCTTCCATGTTTTTAGTATATGATGTAGTATTGGTAAATTGTTGTGTTGTACTAGTTTTTCATCCCATTTATGAAGTACATGTTCCAGGACTTTTTCTTCTATTTTGTATAATTCTATCTTGAGCCAGTCTGGTTTATCTGATAAAATTCTGATAGGTATCTTAATTGTGCTGCTCTATAATAATTTTTGAAATTTGGTAATTGTAATCCTCCTTGTTTATACATCTGTTAATTTTTCTAAAGCCACGGTTGTTTTTTTAACTCTTCCATAAAAACTTTCTTATTAACTTGTTCAGTTACATAAAAAATTCTTTTCATGGGAATTGGTAATGTTTGAAATAGATATTGCATCTGTGGAAATATATTCATTTTGATGTAATTTATTCTTCCTATTAAAGTTAATGGTAAATCTTTCCATTTTTCTGAATTTTCTTGCAGTTTTTTTATTAATGGTTGGTAGTTTAATTTATACAAATGATTTATCCTGATACCAAGGTAATGTACAACCTGTGATTGCCATTTAAAAGGGAATTCTTTTATATATTTTGTATAATTGAGATTGTTCATTGGTATCACTTCACTTTTATTAGTGTTAACCTTGTATCCTGATATTTCTCAATTTTATATATAGCCTTTTTATTGATTTATTTGGATCTGTTAAACATACCATAATGTCATCCACAAAGAAGCTAATTTAAATTTTTTCTTCTTTTACTTTTATTCCCTTTGTCCTAGGTTTCCTTCATATCAGTTCTGCTAATGGTTCTATGGCCAAAGCAAGCAGGGAAGGTGATAGTGGACATCCCTGTCTGATTGACCTACTCAATTTAAAGTGATCTGAAACATAGCCATTAGTTATTACTTTTGATAAAGGTCCATTGCTCTAATCCAATTAATGAAATTTTTGGGTAATTTGAATTTTGTAGTATTTTAAATAGATAATCCCATTCCGCCCTATCGAAAGCTTTCTCGATCTCTAGAGTTACTGCTATAGTTGGTGTCTTATTTATTTGAGCTGTGTGGATTAAATTAATGAATTTACAAACATTATCTGCCGTTCTTCGATTTTTAACAAATCCTGTCTGGTCCAGTTTTACTAACTTCGGTATATAATCTGTCAATCTATTTGCTAGTATTTTTGCAATCAATTTATAATCTGTATTTAGCAAAGATATTGGTCTATATGACGCTGGTGATAGCGGATCTTTTCCTGTTTTTGGAATTACTGTAATTATTGCTGTTTTAGCTGAGTCTGGTAAATTCTGGGTCTCTTCTACTTGTTTCATTACTTCTAAAAAGGGAGAATAGACTACTAAATATTTTATAAAACTCTGTAGGGAATCCATCTTTGTCTGGCATTTTATTTCGGTAATGTCATTAATGTATCCTGTACTTCTGCAATTGTCAGGGGTTTTAGTAATTTATTTTGATCTACCAATTGTAATTGGGGTAATTCGATGTTTGATAAAAATTAATCTATTTTGTCGTTTTCCCCTGAAATTTCGGTTTGATATCATTGTTTTGTAGAATTTTGAAAAATGTTCATTAATCTCTATTCGGTTATATGAAATCTGTTTATCCTCTCCTTGTTGCTAAGATAGTTCTTTTTGCTTGTTCTGTTTTTAGCTGCCAAGCAAATATTTTAATGGATTTTCTCCCCTAATTCATATCTTTGCTTTGTTTTCATAATGTTTTTCTCCACTTTGTATGTTTGTAATGTCATATTTTAATTGTTTTTCTGCCAATTCTCTTTTTCTCCCCTTCTCATTAAATCCTTTTATATAATTACTATTTCTTTTTCCAGTATATATACTTTTTAAATCTTTGTCGTATAACTAATTATTTGTCCTCCAATAAAGGTTTCCATTGCATCCCATAATATAAATTTATCTGTTACCAAATTTGTATTTGTTTCAAAATATATTTTGATTTGTTGTTCAATGTATTCCCGACAATCTTGCCATTTTGACAGTATAGTGTTCAGCCTCCACCTTTACGTTTTTGGTGGAATATTATCTAAATCAATTGTCATTAATAAGGGTTAATATGTCAATTATATTCATATCATGCATGAATTTAATGTGAATTTGGCTGCTTTATCATTTATATTTGTCTTCCCGGTTTTATCCATCAATGGGTCTAGGTTAAAATTAAAATCTCCCCCGAGTAAAATGTGTCCCTGTGTGTGTGCTATTTTTAAAAAGATGTTTTGCACAAATTCCTGGTCATTTTTATTGGGTGCATAGATATTCAGCAAGTTCCAAAATTCTGAATAAATCTGGCATTTCTTCATTATGTATCGACCCAGTGGGTCCATTATTATTTCATTTATCTTAATTGGTACACTTCTATTAACTAATATAGCAATTCCCCTGTCTTTTGAGTTGATGCCACTACATGGCCTACCCAGTCTCTTTAACTTGCAGTGTTCTAATTCAGTTAAATGTGATTCTTGTATAAATGCTATGTCTATTCCTTCTTTTTTTATGAAATGGAGGCGGTGTATCAGAGGGGGGGAATCAGAGGCGGGGATTCAGAGGCGGGGAATCAGAGGCGGGGAATCAGAGGCGGGGAATCAGATGCGGGGAATCAGAGGCGGGGAATCAGAGGCAGCGAATCTGAGGCGGTGAACCTGAGGTGGGGAAACAGAGGCGGATAAACATAGGTGGGGAATCAGAGGCAGGGAATCCGAGGCGGGGAATCAGAGGCAGGGAATCAGATGAAGGGAATCTGAGGCAGGGAATCAGAGGCAGGGAATAAGAGGCGGGCAATCAGAGGCGGGGAATCAGAGGCGTGGAATCAGAGGCGGAGAAAGATATGTGGGGAAACGTAGGCCGGGGAAAGTTGAACGGAAAGGGAGGCAGTGAATCAGAGGTGGGGAATCAGAGGCGGGGAATCAGAGGCGGGGAATCAGAGGCGGGGAAAGATATGTGGGGAAATGTAGGCCGGCAAAGTTGCGCGGAAAGGGAGGCAGTGAATCAGACGTGGGGAATCAGAGGCGGGGAATCAGAGGCTGGTAATCAGAGGCAGGGAATCAGAGGCGGGGAATCAGAGGCCGGGAATCAGAGGCGGGGATTCAGAGGCGGGGTATCAGAGGCGGTGAATCAGAGACGGGGAACAGAGGCGTGGAATCAGAGGCGGGGAATCAGAGGCGGGCAATCAGAGGCGGGGAATCAGAGGCGTGGCATCAGAGGTGGGGAAAGAGATGTGGGGAAACGTATGCCAAGAAAGTTGCGCGGAAAGGGAGGCAGTGAATCAGAGGCGGGGAATCAGAGGCGGGGAAACAGAGGCGGGGAATCAGAGGTGTGGAATCAGAGGTGGGGAAAGAGATGTGGGAAACAGGCGGATAAACAGAGGCGGGCAAACATAGGCGGGGAATCAGAGGCAGGGAATCATAGGCGGGGAATCAGAGGCAGGGATTCAGAAGCAGGGAATCTGAGGCAGGGAATCGGAGGCAGGGAATCTGAGGCGGGTTATCAGAGGGGGGAAATGAGATGTGGGAAACGAGATGCAGAGAAAGAGGCACGGA
This sequence comes from Narcine bancroftii, assembly GCF_036971445.1. Lineage (NCBI taxonomy): Eukaryota > Metazoa > Chordata > Chondrichthyes > Torpediniformes > Narcinidae > Narcine > Narcine bancroftii. The sequence continues at coordinate 245,644,516 of NC_091470.1, read as the reverse complement.
AATAGAGGCAGGGAAAGAGAGGCGGGGTATCAGAGGCGGGGAATCAGAGGCGGGGAAACAGAGGCGGGGAAACAGAGGCGGGGAATCAGAGACACAGAAAGAGAGGCGTGGAATCAGAGGTGCGGAATCTGAACCGGCGAATCTCAGCCGGGAAATCAGAAGCAGAGCAACAGAGGCGGTGAAACGTCGGTGCGGAATCGGAAGCGGGGAATCAGAGGTGGGGAATCAGAGGCAGGGAATCAGAGGCAGGGAATCAGAGGCAGGGAATCAGAGGCAGGGAATCAGAGGCAGGGAATCAGAAGCAGGGAATCAGAGGCAGGTTATCAGAGGCAGGGAATCTGAGGCGGGGAATCTGAGGTGGGGAATCAGAGGCGGGGAAACAGGCGGGTAAACAGAAGCAAGTAAACATAGGTGCATAAATAGAGGCGGGGAAAGAGATGGGTGAAACATAGTGGTCGGAACTTGTGTGTTGAAAATGAGGTACATAGAACAGATCAAACAGAGTTGTTGAAATTGAGGGAGGGAAAGAGAGGTGCGGAAAGAGTGTAGGGGAAAGAGCGCACGCGAAAGAGAAGTGGAGAGACAGAGGCGGGGAATCAGAGGCGGGGAATCAGAGGCGGGGAATCAGAGGCGGGGAATCAGAGGCGGGGAATCAGAGGCAGCGAATCTGAGGCGGTGAACCTGAGGTGGGGAAACAGTGGCGGATAAACATAGGTGGGGAATCAGAGGCAGGGAATCCGAGGTGGGGAATCAGAGGCAGGGAATCAGATGAAGGGAATCTGAGGCAGGGAATCAGAGGCAGGGAATAAGAGGCGGGCAATCAGAGGCGGGGAATCAGAGGCGTGGAATCAGAGGCGGGGAAAGATATGTGGGGAAACGTAGACTGGTGAAAGTTGAACGGAAAGGGAGGCAGTGAGTCAGAGGTCGGGAATCAGAGGCGGGGAATCAGAGGCGAGGAATCAAGGGCGGGAAATCAGAGGCAGGGAATAAGAGGCGGGGAATCAGAGGCGGGGAAACCGATGCGGGGAATCAGGTCACAACAGAGTTCCTTTTTTTTCCCTTATTTCAAATGAAACATTATACAGCCAGCCCTCTCCTTTTGTATGGACCACAAGGGCTTTGACCAGACTGAACAAAGAATTCACAACCCATCTTCAAAATGGGGTTTTTCCACAAACTGGCCAGCTCGTCGTGTTCCAGTCCCAGCTGCTGCTGCTGAATTGCAGAACTAGAGAACTGAATTCTCTCTCACTCAGATAAAACCACATGACCCTCTTAGAACACCCAAATGCACTCAGACAGACTGCAGCTCTAGACCTAAATCTTCTGAGTTCATTCGTATGTTGCTTTACAAGACAATAATCCATTACTCCACAACATGCCAAATTAACACCTACTTGTGAAGTCCTTCTAGGCATTCTTCAAATTTTGTGCAAAGGCACTCAGAGCCTGAACTGTATGGCTTGAGCAGAGCTCTGGCATTTTAAATGAGATTGGTTTTGAAGTGTTTGTATGTGACCTACACTAAAAAACTTGCCACAATTTATCTCCTTTAAAACATATCTATATAAAAAATATAATCTGTCACAAACCACACCATGACCAAAGGAAAGGGCACTTGGATTGACCCATGCCTTGGTTGTGGAACCATTGTGGAAGTCACAGGTTTTGTTTCCCTATGCAAGGAAAAGGGGAGTTGTGACAACTGTTCACATAAAAGGATCTTTTCTCTGGCAGAAACTCAAACAGGATTCGTGAGTTTTCAGCAGTCCAGTCACTCAGTCTCTCCCACCTCCTTCATGATTACTTCTAGACATCAGATGAAAAGTCTGCGTTTCGACACAGGATTTCTAAGACTGAACTTTGGAATGACTATCCCACCATCTTGGTAAATTTCTATTGTTGCTGATCTGCAATGAAACAATGTCCACTGCCTCATCTTCATTAATCCTTTTGGTCAAATTTGTGAGACGGATCAACCTACAGATAAAGCCATGCTGATTCTCAATTGTCAATTCTCATCTTTCCAGATGAAAATAATTCCATTTATTTTCTCACCATTGATCAAGGGTCATTTGTTGATGATTCCCTGGTTTGGCCTTTCTTCGAAAAGGGGCAATTCAGCCATTTTCCTAGTATCTCACTTTCTCTTTTACAAAGAGAAAAAATCTCTGCCAGAGCCCCAGCAATCCACACCACCCTTAAATTGAACAGGGTTTCATTTCCAACATTCCTTTTAAACTCACATGGGTCACTGGGAAATTTATGACAGAGTAAAGTTTTAAAAACCAAATTTAAAATGTGTTGAGTAGAATGACATCCAATGGCTGAAAAACATCTGATGCTCCAACATTACCAAAGGGAGCTTGCTGCATTATCAGAGTATGTGCCAAAGTTGTGGCTTCCTGAGGTCCAAACAGCTGAAAGTTCACCATTCAAAAGAAAACAGCCATCAGTTTATTAAACCAATCATTTTTAAGGAACACAGGAGATCACAACACTCTTCATAAGCTTCTGCTTGCAGACAATTTCAAACCTCTCTATATTCCTACACCCGACCTGTCTGTCCTGCCTTCTCCACTTCCATGTTGAGGTAAAATGCAAAACGTTTATTCCAGTGCACTAAAATGCAAGTGGATCTCATCAGGTCATGCAGCATCCATTGAAAGCAATGGGTTGTGGAGATTATAGGCCTGAGCCCTTGTTCGAGTGTGACAAATACCAGGTTCAGGTCTGTAATGAAAATTGCCCATTGCTTCCATGGATGCTGCATGCCCTGCTGAGCTCCTCCAGCAATTTTGCTTCCTGCACTAGTTCCCCAGCAGAGTTCTTGTTTACCTCCATTTCACACCTTTCATTTCACTTGGGTAGCTATAATTTAAAAACATTAAATTTGCCAACTTCAGGTGACCCACAGCCCATGATCCTTTCCCATTCCTCCAGAGATTCTTTTTCCCTTTATTTTCTTACTGTATTCACCCCCTGTAACCTGCACAACTATCCATCTGGGTTTTTTTCTTCCCTGGATTACTTCCCTTATCCCATCATCTATCTGGTTCCATTAGCCCCTCACTTCATCTAGTTCCACTCATCACCTACCAACTCCAACCTCACCCCTCTCTCTCACCTCTACATTGAACATCCTCCCTCAACACTGAGGCCTGATGCAGGGGCATAACTCAAAAACATCAACCATCCTTTTTCCTCCATAAATGCTACTTTAGCTACTGAGTTCTCTCAACTAATTTTTTTGTTCCATCTTAGATCTTAATTCTTCATTGCATTCTCTTGATCTTTATCTCTCCCAATCCTTTCTGTGCCTTACTGCTACAACACCGAAACCTCACCCAGATTAGTTTAAACCTCCCACAAACCTACTAAAGTTTCTTTCCATGACAAAAAAGTTTAAAAAAAAAGCCCTTTATTGAAAATTGCCATACAACTTAAATTAACCCACATCACAAATCAAGTTTGAATATCATCCAAGTTTGGAAGCCTTGCAGATGATACTAAAGTTCAAAGAGTATCTCTAACCAGGAATTCCTTGTTTACTATAATCCTCCATTTCGGTGGTTCAAGGCAGTGCACGTTCCAGAATGAGAAAATAAAATTCAACTTCTTTTGACACAACATAATGCAAAAACAATATTTTTCATAGTTACCCTTTGACTAGAGTTCTTCTGCATTTTTCCAGAATGCAGAACTATTGAATAGTGCAGAAGGAGGCAGTCATTCTCTATTTAAATTGTGTGTTATGTTGAAAGATTTAATTGAGGAAGAGGATGCACAAACGTACCATAAACAACAGAGATAGGGTGGGCCAAATGACCCACTTCTACACTCTACACTGAAAGTTGTAATTTTTCAAAACTCTTAAAAATAATCTATTTACTGCATGTTAAGATAATTGAATGACTAATTGAGAATTGACGTGATGATTTCCCCTATTACTATAGTCTGTGCAACTTGGTTCCAAAATGCATCTTCATCTTACTATTTTATTCATCTACACTTTGAAGTCATGTAATAACATGGCATTTTTCCTTATCTATCCAGGCTCATTGTGAAAATTATTCAGATGGGGATTTAAGTGCTCTACCAGTCAGTATTGCCAACTATATGTAAGAATTTTGAGCTCTAAGAAGTTATACTACCCTGCTGTAGAATCTATTTTTACAAAAAACTGGAAGCATCAAGATGCTCACTCTCCCGGACCGTTAACATCTACAAAATATTTAGAGCCAAAAGGTTGGAATTAGAGAGGATATGACCAAGAACAAGTGAACACTTGCAAAAACAAAAAATACAAAAGGATGCATCAGATGCAAAACAAAGCAGCTGAAAAAATTCAGTATGTCAGGAAGAAACCACAGAGAGCACCATCATTGTTTGGGTTAGAACCCTTCATTGAGATTCAGAGATAAAAGGATAATAGGCATATGGGAAAGGTAGAGTATGGAGACAGAAGGAAGAAGATTAATGGGAGATGAATGGTGTTCAGTGTATTACGAGCTCCCGCTTAATTTCATGTAAATATCACTAGTACAAAGCTGTAACTATTTACAGCTATGGAGAGACTTAGTGGCAACAGATAGAACAGGATGTACCCAAAGTCACTACTTTGGAGAACATTTGTTGCTTTATCCAGGGACACAGGTGGTGAGAGGGTTTATGAGTGTGGAACACTGAAGGAACAGCACTTAATGACCAGCAGCCACCTCATCGAACACAGCAGGAATCTTTGGCTTGGCTTCGCGGACGAAGATTTATGGAGGGGGTAAAAGTCCACGTCAGCTGCAGGCTCGTTTGTGGCTGACAAGTCCGATGCGGGACAGGCAGACACGGTTGCAGTGGTTGCAGGGGAAAATTGGTTGGTTGGGGTTGGGTGTTGGGTTTTTCCTCCTTTGCCTTTTGTCAGTGAGGTGGGCTCTGCGGTCTTCTTCAAAGGAGGTTGCTGCCCGCCGAACTGTGAGGCGCCAAGATGCACGGTTTGAGGCAATATCAGCCCACTGGCGGTGGTCAATGTAGCAGGCACTAAGAGATTTCTTTAGGCAGTCCTTGTACCTTTTCTTTGGTGCACCTCTGTCACGGTGGCCAGTGCAGGAATGACTATGTGACAATTGACAATTAGGCTTATTTTCCGTCAGGAAAAGGAGAATTGCTGCATTGGATTGTGACCAAAGTAATGGTCATTTTGATTGACCTGGGTTGAGGGAGCATCGTGGAAGCCACACTTTATTTCTCTAATGTAAGGAAAAGGGGAGTTGTCACAACTGTTCATACAAAAGGATTTGACTGATGTTATATTATTGGTAGTTATTAATGAATATACGGTTTTAAAAGAAAAATGAATGTTACCTTGGTGAATTTCCACAGCTACTGGTCTGTGACGTAACAAGTGCAAAGTGAGCAAGGAGAATGGGAACAGGTTAAGTGCAGTTAAACAAGAAAGTCTGCAAATGCTTGGGTCGAGTGCAAATATCTCAGGTCTTAAAGCATCCATAGGAAGCAAAAGGTAACCAACATTTCCTTCATATGGTGCAAGCAAAAACAGAGAGGCTCCTAAATAAAAATTTGGGGGATGAGGAAGAGGAGGGAGGAAGGGGCAATGGGAGGAATACTATCTTACAGTTAAAAGGTCATGTGGATACAGTTTAGATGCTAGAAGAGAAAAAAAGCTGAAAAGTAGAGGGGGAACTCCCTGAACAGAAAGGATAGGAAAGGGGGTGAAGAGCTTGAGGAAAGAAGACAGATAGTGGGGTGGGGGGGGCGCAAATGAAAATTGGAGAAATAGATGTTAATGCCAACTGGTTGGAGACTGCCCAGTCAGAAAGCAAGGTTTGTTCCTCAAATTTATGGGTTCTGTTTCGCAGTGCACGAGGACACGGACAAACGGTGTGGGAATCATTGGCCACTGGAAGGACCTTGCTCAATGAAATAATCTCCTAGTCAGCATCCAGTGCCACATTGAGAGCACCGAATGGAGTGAATGATTCCTCATGGTTCACAAGTATTGCTTCACTTGAAAGAAATGTTTGGGGCCATGGATTGTGGTGAAGGAGGAAATATAGGTGCAAGTAGCAGTTCTTGCTGTCACAGGGGTAGTAACTGAGGGGGCAATCAGTGGGAAGAGATGAGTGACTGAGGGAGTTCAAAAGGGAGGGGCCCCAGCGGAGACGATATGAGAGGGAGGGGGAAGAGGAGTCTGGTGATGGCAACATATAGGTGGCAGAAATTTTAGATGCAGAGGGTGGAGTGACAGATGAGGACAAGGGGAATCCTGTCCTCCTTGTGTCCAGGGGCAGAGTAGTCCAAGGCTCATATCCATAGGAATAAAAAGGATCAAGCAGTTCTTCACGCGGTTTCGTTGAAGCTTCCAACTTTATGGGTGTCGCAGACACAGGTGTGGTTCGAACCGGCCAAGGCTCAGTTCCACTTTCGACAGATCAATGCCAACAACACGTTATTATTACTTGGTGAGCGAGCTCAACCAGGAGATGGCAGCAAAGGATTGACTTCCTAAGGCAGCCTTTGGAGTAAGGCAAATACGATGCCCTCAAGGAGCTATTAAACCACATTTTCGGGGTCTCATGGGATTAGCGTGCTACCTGATTGTTGCATATGAACGGTTTGGGTAACTGGGCCCATCCATCCTCATGAGCGAGATGCTCGTCCTTGCTTGGTGGAACAGATTGCTAGGCCCTGCACATAGCCGGCAACAAGGCCGCAACAAACAGAGGATCCCCTGACCAAATAGTATTGTTACCATCACCAACAATTGAGTGTGGGGGCCCATCGATGCAGCCCACCCTGTGTGTTTCAGGAAACGCCATAGCTAACCATCATTTATGGCTGCGGCAGTTGGCCGATGTGACAGCCTCCTCCCGTATGGGACTCTGTCCGGAAGGCGCATCCTCGTGGACCCAGGCATCAAAATAAGTGCCCCCCACACCCCACCTTGGTCTACGACATTCAGAACAGCAAAATGGGTCCAACACAATGACCAACACCACCATACGAATGTTCAATACCTGCACCGTGCCCACCCCCCCCACTTGCTTCGGAACAAGAGGTTCACTTGTACATTAATGATTGCAGCTATGGTGCAAATGCTCATCAGAGGAGTCGTCCTGCAAGGTGACTGCCAGACCTTCAAGGGCAGAGACTACTGGACACCAGGACTTTCAAACCATGCCCCTGAGAGAAACCAAGTTACCTGTCCCCCACCTCAACTCCGTTACTTTGACAATGCATTTAAGTGTATCATAGTAGAGTTCCCTTTGATCGAGGTGCCAGTTTTCTGCTGCCTAGTCGAAGCATGGGGTAAAGCACCACATCCTCAGATTTTTTTAAAAAAGGAGGAGCTGGGAATATTGTGGTATTCTGGCAGCCCCTGATCCTTTCCCCCACACATGGTACTGAAGGTAGCAGGAGGATGGAGGTCATGTGGTGACTATCACACCCAAGAGGTACCCCATGCCCCATATCCAAGACTTTACCGCTAACTTACAAGGGGCACAGGCGTTTTCAAAAGTCAACCTCATCAGGGGCTATCATCAGATCCCAGTCCATCCTGATGACATCCCTAAAACACCATCATTACCCCTTTTGGATTCTTTGAATTCCTGAGAATGCCCTTTGAACTTGAGGATGCAGCCCAGATCTTCCAGAGGCTGATGGATGCATTGGGCTGGGATCTCCCATTCGCGTTCATCTATTTGGATGATAATCTCATCGCCAGCTGCAACAACACTGAGCACACAGTACATCTAAGACAACTGTGTGCCTGACTGCAGGAATTTGGACCAATGATAAACCCTGATGAGTGCCAGTTCAGGTTGGAAACTATAGACTTCCTAGGGCATCAAATCAACAGGCACGGAGCAAAACCCCTGCCTAAAAAGGTAGAGGCCGTTCAGCATTTTGACAAGCCCTGCAGTGAAGGGGTTGCAAGAATTTGCCAGTTTGATCAACTTCTATCACTGATTCATACTGGAAGCGGCCCGCACCATGTGCCCCCTTTTCGTGCTCATGGCAGGGAAGGATAAAGACATCACCTAGGACAATGAGGCCTCGGAGGCATTCCAGAAGGACAAAGGAGTGCTGGCCAATACCACCCTTGTGGTACACCCCAGACCAGAGGCGCCAGCCACTCTCACAGTAGACATCTCCAGCACAGTGATAGGGGGCATATTGGAGCAATTTATCAAAGGGCAATAGCACCCCATGGCCTTCTTTAGCAGGTACCTCTGGCCACCTGAACTTAAATACAGCACCTTTGACTGGGAGCTATTGGCATTGTACCCGGCAGTCAGGCACTTCAAGTATTTTCTGGAAGGCAGGCAATTCAGGGTCTTCATGGACCACAAACTGTTGACCTTTACCTTCATAAAGTGTCTGACCCATGGTTGGCCATGCAGCAGCGACACCACTCATACCCGTCTGAGTTACCACTAACATCCAACACATCACAGGCAAGACCAATGTGATGGTCTACGCACTGTCCCACCCCACAATTGAGTCTGTTCACGGGAAAACACCATTCTGCCCGATCCAGGGCACAGGTGGACCCAGAGACCCTGGAATACAGAACAGCAATTTCTGGCCTCAGGCTGGAGGATGTCGCCATCGGTCCTGGCAACCAGATGCACCTCTGTGATATCTCACCAGCAGCCCCTGCCCCAATGTGCCAGCAGCATGGAGGTTGCAGGTCTTTGATGCTGTGCACAACCTGGCACACCAGCCATCAAGACTTCTGTTAAAATGGTGGCAAGTAGTCTTGTCCGGCAAGGCCTTCAGAAACAGGTCAGTCACCGGGCCAAGTCCTGCATGCTCTACCGGATATCCAAAATGCAGACGCATGTCAAGGTACCCCCCCCCAACTAGACCTGCGAGGCAACATGACATTGGTTCAGCCACATCCATATTAACATTGTAGGGCTGCTGCCGGACTCCCTTGGGGTGAGATATTTCCTCATCATGATTGACCGCCCGACGAGGTGACCAGAGGTAGTCCTAATCTATAAGCTAGGGCTTTAGTTAGAATCTTGTCATCTGCATTTCATAGAGAAATAGTTCTACATGAGGACAGTTTTAATGGATCTGTTATTTTTTTTTCAGTAGCACCATGATATTAGCTGTTCAGAAGGATTCCAGGAGAGTCTATGTCACTGCCACCAAGTTTACCACATCCATAATAAGAGGCATCAAAAGATCTTCAAATGGTCTATAAAACTCAGGTGGAAAACCATCTTCCTCCAGTGACTTACTTGCCTGTAATGTATTCAAGGCTTTTTCAATTTCTTCTCTGGTAAAGGGGACATCCAATTCCATCAGATTTATATTTTCCAATTTTGGCAATTCAATCAATGAAAGAAATTCATCTATCTCCCTTTTTCTTACCACTCACATACCACTAAGTATTCCCTATGCCATAGGTGCTCTGATTACCAAGGGATTGCTTAAGGTGGTATGTGGGTGGAAAGAAAAAGTTTGAAAACTACTGTTTTAAAATAGAACATAATTAACTCGTCATGTGCACAGTTTCATAACTCCAAAGGAAATGGGCCAATGACAATTTTTCTCAAGCAAAATATTTCACTAACAATTGGGTCTAGAGCAGTGATTCTCAACCTTCCCTTCACACTCACATACCTTAAGCAATCCCTTACTAATCACAGAGCACTTGTGGCATAGGGATTAAAAGTGGTATGTGGGTGGAATAATAAGAGGTTGAGAACCACTGCTCTAGCACATCCATAGCCTTTGCCAGGACAAAACCTATAACCCAAAGATTTAGAGACTTGTGATTATGTTTTCGTTTGGAAGGGGGCACAATGAACACCTCTGCAACAGCCGTTTCAAGTAATCAGACACAACGGATTGACATAACCATATAACCATTTACGGAGCGGAAACAGGCCATGTTGGCCTTTCGAGTCCGCACTGGTTCACTGATTTTGTGCGTTCTCTTCAGGCATTGGTCCCGGTAGATCTTCATTCAATAACGATGGGCGAATTCAATGCAGGTGGAATCAGATAATAGCAAAACTATGAGCAAACAGATTGGCTGTCTGTGTACCAAAAATAGTAAAACTTGACGAAACTGGATTTATTATGAAAAGACAAACAATGTGTGCTAGATATCAGCAGTAAGGAAGAAACTTTCATTATTGACCTCCTCAAACCAGCACACTTGGACATTAGCCAACTGGTCTTCATGCAGCCCCAACAAAGCAGAGGTAGGCCATCAAAAGCGGCAATCAGGGCTCTGATCGCCAGTTCTGTTGGGGGGGTGGGGGGGTTAGTTAGCAGCCTGCTAACCGGGACGCGACCTGGTACACAAAATGGCCGACGAACACAGCAACCACACAGACTCTGCGGATGCCAACAACCTTCATCCCAGGTGACCACCTGCGTAGCAGGAAACAAAGAGCAACGGTAGGAACACCGACCAATCGGAGACTAGCGCTGCCGTGACATTACTGCTGTTGTCAGCAGCGGGGAGGGAACACCAGCAGAACTGTCAGTGCAATAAATCAGTCTTCAACTCCTCGTGCGTGCGTCTTCTTTCCACACTTCACGATAGCGCACACATCTACTTAATTACGTGCTTATTGGACATGGCAAAGGAATTTCACTCTTATGAAAATCTGTAACATTCCAGACCCTGATTGGTAGAAAATGTATTGGTCTCGTTAGCCTTAATTTTAATTTTCACTATCCAAATGTAAACATGAACATTCAAAGGTTTGGGAGCGTTAAATAGGATGCAACTGGGACTTAATGTTGGAGTCAGGAAAGAAAAATAAGGACATCGGGGAAATTAAGTATAGACATTTCACATGAATCAATTTCACATTTTAGAAACTTCCATGATTGATCCCATTCTTTAACCAAGGGTCATCACTCCAAATTATATGACAAATACAGTGAGCATTACTTATACACAAATACACAAAGATGTACTGGCAAAATGCATTGATTTACAGTAAATTAGTGGATAAATAGATGACAATTTTATTTTAAAGATTCCACATTCTTACCTTAATAGAAGCTCTTTGGGTAGCTTTTTATTTATGAGTGATTCATCATTGCTTGAAAAAACCTAACAATCAAGATACAAAATGATCAGATGACCAATACATTAAGAAACAAACTTTCAAATCATCTTTGAGTATGCTTCCAATTCAGTCTTTAAAAGTGCCTGGAGTCAAATTCAAACAGCACTAACAGGCCCTTTGGCCCAACTTGCCTTGCTGGCCAAGTTGACATACTTAGCTAGTCCCATTTGTTTGCATTTGGTCCATATTTTTCCAAGCCCAGGGCAGCACAGTTCGCACAACGCTATTATTACGCTAGCAATCCAGGTTCCAATTTGCCACTTTAAAGACTATACATTCTCCATGTGTCTGTATGGGTTTCCTCCAATCTGCCAAAGATGCACGGGGTTGGCAAGTTTACTGGTTACATGGGCAAGAAGGGCCTGTTACCATGCTGCATCTCCAAATTAAATAGCTGCAAATTTGTCCAAATGTCTACTGAGTGTCAGAATTGTGTTCGTTTCTGCATCCCTTCCAATTAAATTGATCACTTGTTAAACAAAGAAATCTCAGTGTCAAATTTGTTTGAATCGTCAGCAAAATGGCAATTTACAGGTATACCTGTTATCAACAGGATCACAATTTTTACTTGGGATACTTGAATGGTTATCAACAGGATCACAATTTTTACTTGGGATACTTGAATGGTTACCAACAAGCACTTTAACCCTATAAGCAGGAAAACAGTTAGTGCAAATTACTTTCACTAGATTATACAACCTAAATTTGCAAAAAATATTTCTATTAACAAAAACAATTAGCTGTTCACACTGAAATTAATTTTCAGACCATCCAGTAATGTAGAGCTTTCATAAGACAAAACAAAAAAATATTCAGCTATTGTCTATAAATTCAGTTAGTCCCACTCCCTCCACAATATTAACAGATGTAATTTTTTTCTTCAATCCCTGATCAGAACACCACAATCTATCCACCACATATTTAACATGGAGAAAAACCTGGGGCCTAGGGAACTCAGGGAAGTTGAGAGTCCACATGATAGAAATGATTGAGCTGGAGGTCTTAAAAATTCATCAAGAAATATGCATCATCATTGACGATAAGTAAGGAACTGCACAATTAAGGATGACTAATGTTATGCCTTAATCCAAAGCTACAAGGATAAACCAGGAAACTATAGTCCAGTGAGTTTAAAGTTAGTCATGTGCAAGATCATTTTAAGAGACAGGATGCACTTCCATTTGAAAAGGCAACAACAGTATTGTCTGTACAAGTGAAATCACATCTCACGAATTTGATTTTTTTTTAAAAAGATGACCAATAAGATTGAAGAGGGTAGGAGAGTAGATGTCTCTGTGGCCTTTGACATGTTCATGTATGGAAGCTGCTCCTTAAGGCCAGAGTGAGCTGGGCAAATTGATGCAAAATTGGCTTAATAATTGGAAACAGTGGGAGTGCAGAGTTGTTGCTCAGGTTGGAGGCCTGTAATGAGTTGTGTATCAAAGGGATCAGTGCTGGGTCTAATGTTGTCTGTCATCTACATTAATGACTTGAATGCAATTAGCTTGGCAAGCAAGTTTGAAGATAACACCAAAATTGGTGGGACAATGAAAAAAATTCATCCAAGATTACCATAGGATCTTGATCAGTGGTTTTCAAACATTTTCTTTCCACTCACATACCACTGTTAAGTAATCCCTATGCCATCGGTACTCTGTGATTAGTAAGGGATTACTTACAGTGGTATGTGAGTGGAAAGAAAATGTTTGAAAACACTGTTTTAATCATACTTAATTGATTTATTATGTGCAGGGTTTCATAACTCCAAAGAAAATAAGTCAATGACAATTTTTCCTCAAGAAAATTATTTCAGTAATAATTGGGTCTGGAGTGTGTTACAACCCCAAAGGACCCCAAAATCCAGCAGCAATAGATATTCACCAAGACAAATTTAAACAAAAGTTGCTTTTAATTATCTTTAAGCATGAAAACAGAATCACACTTTGACTTAACTAATCTAACTTAATCCCCTTCTAATTCTAAGCACACGTGTATAATGTGTGTGCAAGTTTAGAAAAGTTCTTTGATTCACCGTCCAATCGCTTCTCATTCCTCCAAGTTCATTGGTTGCAGGCAATTCTTAAACTGTGCACAGAATTTAACATTAATGAAGTTCACCAGGCTTTGGTGCTTGAAAGGTAAATGGTTACCACTCAGGAAGGTTCTTGTCGGTTTTTAGAGAGAGATTTGTTTTTCCTGGACACAAACTGGTCCCTTTTAATCAGCCACATCAGTGTCTTGATGCAGAAACTTGCCACATCAGGGTTCTTCAGATGATAACCTCTTTCTTTCAGGTCACCACAGAGTTCCTTTTTGTTTTTCTTATTTCAAGTGAAACATTAGGCAGCCAGTCCTCTCCTCTTGCATGAACCATAAGGGCTTTGACCAGGCTGAAGACACCTGTCTTCAAATGGGAGTTTTCCACAAGCTTGCCAGTTTGTCCTGTTCCAATCCCAGCTGCTGCTGACTGTAGCACTGCAGACCTGATCTCTCTCGCTCTCTCTCTGAGAAAAAGCTTGTTTTACTCTGTGCTTGCAAGACCAACAAGTTCCACTCCAGACAGCCTGCGGCTCTGACGAGTTCTTTCATCTGTTGCCTTTTGTTAACAACAATCCATTAGTGAAGTCTCTTGGGCACTCTACAAAGCATTTGCAAAGGCTCTTGGCACCGGCCTGCCTAGCATGAGCAGAGCTCCAGTATTTTAAATAAGATCTATTTTAAAGTGTTTGTATGTGACCTACACTAAAAAACCTGCCCCAATTTATCTTCCAAAAACATATCTATATACAATATAAACACAACATAATCTGTCACAAGAGGTCCTCAACCTTTTTTTAACCACACTCCCATTCCACCTTAAGCAATCCTTTACTAATCACAGAGCACCTATGCCATAGGGAATGTGAGTAGAAAGTAAAAGTTTGAAAACCACTGATTTAGATAAACTGGGCTAAAGATTACATTAAGGGGCTAGAGAAACTCAGCAGATCACACAACATCTACAGGAAATAAAGAGTAAGTAACTTTTCAGGCCTGGGCCTTTTGTCAGGCATTTGAAATTTAACTCTGACAAGTGTGACATGTTACACTTTGGTTGGTTAAACCAAGCAAGAAATTACATGGTGAATAGAAGGGCACTGGAGAATGTTGAAGAACACAGAGACTTGGGATTTCAGGTATGTCATTTCATGCAGGCAACATCAGAGGTAGACAAGATGGTGAAGTCAGCATTTGGCATGCTTGCCTAAAATGGTCAGAATATTGAGTACAGGAGCAGGGATGCTTTGTAACAACTATACAAGAGACTACACGAAGCATTATGTACAGTTCTGGTCACACAGCTGTAGGCAAATAGTTAATCTGGAAAGGGTAAAAAAAAATGGTCATGAGAATGTTTCTGTGTCTGATATTACAGGGAGAGGCAAGAAATTGAATTCCAAGGAGAAGTAGGGATTTTTTTCCCTGCAACACAGATGCTAAGAAGTGGAGGGGAAAGACACCTTATAGAGATCTATCAAGTCATGAGGAATATGGTAGGGTAAATAGCCATAGGCTTTGCCCCATTGTAGGGCAATCAAAAACAGAGGGCATAGCTTTCAGGGTTAGAGAGAAGAGATTTAAGGGAACTGAGAGGCATCTTCATCACAAACAAGATGGTGGCTATATGAAGCAAGCTGGCAGAGAACATGGTAGAAGCAGGAATACCTGCATCATTTAAAAGGCTTTGAGACAGGTACATGTATTGGAAAGGTTTAGAGGGGATGTGGAGTGAATGAGAGATAACAAATACGTCAAGGGGAAGAAGAAGCTGGGGATTGGCCAAGAGCTGATAGGGTATTATACAGAAGGTGAGGGAGGTGGAGAATTCTGGGAGTAGGTGGGGGGGAATGTTGGAGAGAAAAAGAGTAGTTAAAGAAGAGAAAGTGGGCCCAGATAAAGGTTCAAGTTAATTAAAATTAGGAAAAAAAAAAATTATGTTCATACAGTTGGGTTTGAAGTTGTCCAGGAGAAATATGATGCGTTGTTTCTCAAGTTAATGCTCGGCATCAACTTGACCATAGTCTGTCCTTGGCCTCATCCATTGTCAGGGCAAGACAAAATGTAAACTTGAGCAACAACAGTAAACAAATGTGCTAGAAAAACTCATCAGGTTATGTCGCATCCCTGGAAAGTAGTAGACAGTCGACATTTAAAGCCTGAAAAATCAACTACCTGTAGCAGCCCACTCCACAGGCCAACACAGCAAACAGTCGAACACGACGATCAGGCAGACAGCACGTGGGATGAGACGCCCACTCCCATAGATCGTAGGATTAGTGGTCGAATCAGCCAATCACAGCCAGTGGATCACAGGGGGTCCAATTCGGGTCCGGGCATCCGGAACAACCAATCAGCAGTCGGCCTCGTTCAAGCCACACCCTAGTGGTGACACGGCCAGCTGCCTATAAAAGGATGAGCTGCAGCCTAATAAAGTCTGTGTCAATTACACTCAGTTAGTGTGCGAGCTTTCTTTCTACCTCGAGCTATAACCTACAGTGGTGACCCCAACTGCTCCAAATGGCGCTTTGGACCCAATGATGGAGCAATAGCCTACAATCAACATCATAGCGTTGAAGCTGCTGGGCTTCTGGGTGTTGCAACCACAAGTGTGGTTCTAGCATGCGAAGGAACAGTTCGCCATTTGCTAGATCTCTGCAGACGACACGCACTACTACCACGTGGTCAGTGCCCTTGATTAAGACTCCACAGCCCACATCATCGACTTCTTCCAGCAGCCCCGAGAACAAGGGAAATACGTGGCCATTAAGGAGCTGTTAACCCACACTTTCGGGATCTCAAAGCGCGAGTGCACAGCCTGACTGCTGCACATCGACAGTTTGGGGGACACGGCCCCTTCTGCCATCATGAGTGACATGCTTGCTTTCAACGATGGTCACATCTCTTGCCCGCTGTTCTGAAGCAGCGGCCTGAAGACATCTGGCTGCTAATCTCAGAGGAGGACTTCGACGACCCCAGGAGGGTGGCTGCCCAAGCAGACGTACTATGGGTGGCGAAGAGGGATGTCTGAATTGTGCTTGAACAGGTGATGGTACCTCATCAGTGATGCCCAACCAGGAAGTCCATCAATCGACCAATGCACCCCACTGGTGAGAAGTACTGTTTTTATCATCAACAGTGGGGTACCAAGGCCCATCGATGCCTCTCCCCCTGCACATTCCAGGGAAATGCCAAGGCTGGTCATCATTGACGTCAGTAGGTCACAGTACAGCGTCCTTCTCCGTCCAGCCTAGAAGCCCGCAGCGGCAAGGTGGACCGAGAGCTTCGAGCAGCAAGTGGCTCCAGCATTCAGATGTTTGGGTCCTGTACAATTCCACTCCGCTTTGGAGACAGACAATTCACCTTGAAGTTTTCAGTGGCAGCCATACAACAACCATTACTGGGTGCCGATTTCCTGAGAGCCAACTCGCTACTGGTGGACATTAAGGGGCGTTGGCTGGTACACACCTGGACATTTCAGACACTCTCGCTCAAGGGTGCCAAACTTACTAACCCCCATCTACACTCCGAGTACTGCCGATAATTCACTCGAATCTTAGTGGAATTCTCCTCCATCACTACGCCCCCATTTCAATTCGGCGGAACCCAAATACAGGGTGAGACACCAAATTATTATGGAGGGCCCTCCCTTCCAGGGCACGGTGTCTACCAGCACCCCCCCCCCCCACACCCACCAGGAAACAACCTGGGTAGGGGAGAGTTTTAAAATGGAGGAACTCTGCATTGTGCGACACTCCAATACCCCATGGGCCTCCCCCCTCCATGCAGTATCTAAAGCAGCTGGAGGTTGGAGACCATGTGGAGACTACCACCGCTTTAACGAGGCCACCTCGCCCAAATGATATCCTGTGCCCCATATCCAGGGCTTCACTGCTAATCTTCAAGGGGCACAGATATTCTCCAAGCTGAACCTCTCATCAGGGGTGATCACCAGATCCCAATTCACCCCGATGACATTCCCAAAACTGCCATTATAACCCCCTTTGGATTGTTCAAATTCCTCTGCATGCCATTCAGGCTGAAAAATGCCGTTCAGACTTTCCAAAGTTTGATGGATGCAGTAGGCCAGGATCTGCATTTCACCTTCATCTACCTCAATGACATTTTCTTAGCCAGCCACACCCGCAATGAGCACGTCGTCCACTTAAGACTACTGTCCTCCAAGCTAAGAGAGTTCGATTTAACATCAATTCGGCCAAGTGCCAGGTTACCGTTCAGGAAGGTTCTTGTTGGTTTCAGAGAGAGATTTGTTGCTCGTTGGAGACACAAACTGATTTACTTCCATCAGTCACTTCAGTGTCTTGCCGAAGAAACTTGCCTCATCAGAGTTTTCCAAGTGATAACCTCTTCTTCCAGGTCACCACCGAGTTCCTTTGTTTCCCTTATTTCAGGTGAAACATTCTAGTCAGCCATTTCCTCTTGTAAGGAATACAAGGGTTTTCAACAGGCTGAACTCAGAACTCCCAACTTGTCTTCAAAACAGGGTCTTCAGCAAGCTGCCAGCTTGTCATCCTGCAGCTTCCAAACCCCACTGCAGAATTCCAACTGAATAATAATAATCCATTTACTCCACAGCATCAGTTGAATTAACACCTATTTGTGAAGTCCCCATTGGCATTCCTCAAAGTTTTTGCAAAATCAATGGTATCTCAATGTCTCACTTTCAGCAAAGCTCTTGCATTTTAAATTAGATCTGTTTTGTGTAGTGTTTGTTTGTGACCTACACTAAACCCCCACAATTCATCTCCTTTCAAAACATTTATATACAAAATATAATATACCCATCATACAGGCAACAGTGGCACCTCTCCTACATAGTTGAATTTGAAACAGATATTGAACATATTGCTGCCAAGTCCAATGTCCTATCCCATACGGCTTTCCTAGTAGTACATGACCCCGTCACAGGTATCAACTTTGCAGCCCTGGCAGATGTGCAGCAAGCAAACCCTGACATACCAGACAGCACTTACCAGCCTGCAAATGGAGGTCATCCAGATCACCCCAGGTAACTGCACACTGCTCTGCGAGCCCTTGACTGTTAAACCGTACTACATCATTCCAGTCGCATGGAGGAGGCAAGTTTTTGATTCGTTCCTCAATATAGCTCACTCTGCTATCATGACTACAATTAGAATGGTGGCCAACAGGTATGACTGGCACGGCCTCCGTAAAGAGGTCACTCAGTGGGCCAAAACATGCAGTCAGTGCCAGGGACCCAAGGTCCAGACCCTGTTTCAACCAGGTGCACATAGACATTGCGGGGGCCCTACCTGTATCCAGAGAAGCAAGTTATCTATTGACTATGGTCAACCGGAGGACTAGATGGCCAGAGGTGGTGCTGCTACCTGATATCTCCATGGAAACATGCACATGGGCATTACTGAACACCTAGGTGGCACGCTTCAGGGTCCCCAAGCACTTAACATCTGATAGTGGGCCCCCAATTCACTTTCTGCCTTGGCAAATGCCCTGGGGACTCAACTTCACCACGCCACAGCATACCTCCTGTAGGCCAACATGCTGGTGAAGAGGTGACACAGGCACCTGAAGACAGCTATGATGGCCCGACTCACTGGACCAAACAGGGAAGACGAACTCCCTTGATTCCTGCTAGCTATCCGCCCCACCCCGAAAGAGGATCTCGAGACAGCCTCTGCTGAGTTGGTCTATGGCGTGCCCCTAGTCATCCCGAGCGAATTCGTGGCAGCTTCTGAGGACTTGGGGGAGATCCCAGCAGCTACATTGTCTCGACTGTGTGAGCTCCTGGGCTCACTAGCCCCAGTTAATTGCAGAGCTCGTGGACAAGTCAGCACTTTTGTCCCAAATAAACTTTGCAGACTGTCACTACGTTTTCATCTGATGCGGGGCCCACCAGCCACCCCTTCAATGGCCTTATGAAGGGCCATACCGCGTCTTCAGACACAATGGCTCCACCTGCGTGTTGGACATTGGCGGCAGGGAGGAGACCTTCATACTCAACTGGCTAAAACTGGCCCATTTGGACATTAACCAGCCAGTTACTGACCCGACTCCACAACACAGGGGGTCACCCACCAAAAGACAGTGCCCCAATCGCTAGATTTGGGGAGTGGGGGTTGTCGTGTAGCGGCCCATTCCACGGACCGACACAGAAAACAGTGGTTGAACAACGATAGGGCAGACAGCATGAGGGAGGAGACACCCACTCCCATAGGCCGCAGGATTAGCGGTTGAATTGGCCAATCACAGCTAGCGGATCGCTAGGGGGTCCAATTTGGGCCCACGCATCCAGGACAGCCAATCAGCAGCCAGCCTCATTCAAGCCACAGCCCAGTGGTGACACAGCCAGCTGCCTATAAAAGACACAGCTGCAGCCCAATAAAGTCAGTGTCGATTGCACTCCCTTGGTGTGGAGTCTTCTTTCAACCTCAAGCTGTAACCATAGTTACCCCACTACAACCAATTGCTTTCCATGGATGCTGCATGACCTGTTGAATTTCTCCAGTGCTTCAATGCACTACAAAATACCCCAGCATCAGCAGATTTCACATTCTTCCTGGGTCGCCTTGAACCTTACTAAATGAACATTGCTTTCTTGAAATTTAAGTAAACCCTACCCCATCTGATTTCACTGTTTCTATAAATCCTTTACATCATTGTGTACTTACGTTTTCTCTAAGTTTTCTTCCTCATCCTATTGGTTTCTCCCTCCACCAGTCTTTCCTCTGCTTGGTCCCCTCCCCCAACACAGACACAGTTCCCCATATCCTTACCCATCACCTCACCGGTCTTGGCATCTAACACAACATTCTCCACAATTTCCACCACCTACAATGTGAACCCACTACCAGGCATATCTTCCCCTCCCCTTCTCAGTTTCCATAGGATCGCTGCCTCTGCAATTTCCTCATCCATTCAACCCTCTCTGTGACCACAAGACCTGAAAATAGAAGAGTAGAAGTAGGGTATTCGGTCCATTGAGTTTGATCCACCATGCCATCATGACCTGATCCATTCTCCTTCTCCCCATAATCCCATGACTATTCAGACAGCTATCAACCACTGCCTTAAATAATCCCAACAACCCGTGGCAGCAAATTCCAGAGGTACACCACTCACAAGTTAAATAAACTCCTCTGCATGTCTGGGCGCCCTCCAATTTGAACCTGTGCCTTCTTGTTCTCGATTTCCCAACCATGGAAAACAATTTTCCCACATCTACTATGAGGTCTCCCCTCATTCTTCTGATCACAGAGACAAGAGCTGTCACAAGTTCCTCATATGCTTATCCCTTCATTGCAGGAATCATTCTGTGAATTTTCTCTGAATTCTCTCCAATGCCAGCACATTCTTTCTTAAAACAAGGAGCCCAAAACTGTACCTGTACTCCAAATGAGGCCTCGCCAGGGCTTTATGAAGCCTTAACATCACATCCCTGCTCCTACTCCCTATTCCGCTTGATACGAATGCCAACTTTGCATTCACATTCTTCAACATTGACTCAACCTGGAGGTTAACCTTTAGGGTATCCTTCACAAGGACTCTTTGTACCTTCAAATTTAAAAATTTCTCCCATCCAAACAATAGTCTGCCCTTTTATTCCTTCTATCAAAGTGCATATACACTATACACTTTCCAACATTGTATTTCATTTGCCATTTCTTTTCCCCTTGCCCTAATCAATCCAAGAGTCTCTGCAGCCTCTCCTCACTTCCTGCTCTTCCAACCATCTTTGTATCATCTGCAAACTTAGCTACAAAACCATTTATTCTGCAATCCATATCATTAACATACAAAGCAAAAAAGTGGCCACAACACTGACCCTGCAGTACTGGTAATGAATTGGATCGTTTTATTCCCATTGTTTCCTGCCAATCTGCCGATGCTCTAACCATGCGGGTATTTTTCCTGTATTCCATGGCCTCCCATTTTGTGAAAAAGCTTATGTGCCTTTTGAAAGTCCAAATATACAACATCAAATGCATGTTGTTTGTCAAGCTTGCTTGTGGTTTCCTCAAAATATTCCAGTAGGTTTATCAGGCAAAATTTTTACTGAAGGAAACCATGCCGACATTGGCCTACCTTGCCATGCAATTGATCTTTGATAATAGACTCAAACAACTTCCCAACCACTGATGTTAGGAAAACAGGTCAATAATTTCCTTTCTGCTGTCTCCCTTTTTAAATAGTGGAGTAACCGTTGCAATTTTTCAGACTTCTGGAACCATGCAATAATCTATTGATTCTTGGAAGATCATTACTAACATCTCCACTCTCTCTATTGTACTTCTTTCAGAACCCAAAGGTGCATTCTATTTGGTCTTGGAGATTTACCTACCCTTTCACCTTTCAGCTATTCTCTGGTGATTAGGACTGCACTTGCCTCTCTTTCCTGATACCCTCTAAAGTTCATATACTGTTCATATCTTCCACAGTAAAGACAGATGCAAAATACTCATTCAATTCCTCTGCCATCTACTTCTCTCCCATTATAATTTCTCCAACATTGGTTTCCTATTGGTCCTATGTCTATTCTTGCCTCCTATTTTACTCTCAGTATACTTTAAGAATCTTTTAATTTTTTAAATATATTATTTGCTAACCTTTCAAAGTTCATCTTTTATTTCCTAATGACCTTGGTTGCCATGCTTCTCAGTCTTCTATCTTCACACTAATTTTTGCTTCCTTATATGCACTTTCTTTTATTTTTCCTTTGGCTTTGACTCCTCGTCAACCACAATTGTGTCATTTTTCCATTCAGTTTTTTTTTAATAAATATATCTGTCCTGTACTTCCCTTATTTCTCACAAAAACTCCAGCCATTAAGGCTCTGCCATCCTCTCTGCTAGTGTGCCTGTCTAATTAACTTTTCCTCCCCACCCCACCCATACCTCTGAATTCCTCTTTATTCCAATGACACTTCTGATTTTAGTTTTTCCCTTTCAAACTGCAGGGCAAATTCTATCAAATTATGATTACTGCCCTTAACTTTAGCTCTCTTCTCGACTCTGGTTCATTTCACAAAACCCAATCCAGAATTGCAGTTTCCCTGGTTGCCTCAGCCACAAGCTGTTCTAAAAAGCCACCTCATTGCCATTCTATAAATTCTCTCTTCAGTAGGGTTTACAGAATCAACTTGCATGTCAAAATCCCCCATGTCAACAGCAACTTCAGCCTTCTAACATACCTTTTTGTTCCATCCAATGACTGTTTGCAGGTCTGTAATGCCAACATTGTCTTTTTACCCTTGCCATTGCTTAGCTTGATCTTCAATGATTCTACATCTTCTGATTCTGTCAGTTCTTTCTAATGATTTAATGTTATTCCTCACCAAGAGAGCCATGCCACCTCGTCTGCTAACTTACCTATCCTTTCAATACACTGTGCACCCTTGAACATACAACTCCTAATTACAGCCATCCTTGAGCTACAACTCTGATGGCCACAACATCATATCTGCCAATCTGTATCTGTACTAGGAGGTCTTTTTTTTTTCTGCTGCATGTATTTAAATACAAAACCTCTAGCCCTGCATTGGTCATTTTTTTGACTGTGTCCTTGTTGCATTGCAACTCGTCCCCATGCTTCAATTTTACCCTAATCTGCCCATCCTTCCACACAAACCAAATTTAAGGTATACAAAATTCAAACAGCAAAACAAAGTTTCAGTTGTTTCAAACCGCATTAATTTTTCAGAACATTTTACAACTTGGAAAGTTACAACTTCATAATTTTTTAAATGAACAAAAGGTTTTTTCCATTAGCATATTAAGTTAAATTAAACCTCCCCTACAAAATCCCTGTCTCTTCTTGTGCACCAACCACCTCTTCCTCTTTTTTTTGGTTACCATCCGCCAGTTGAGTTTAACACACCCTCGTGCCCCCCCCCCACCAACAGCATTAGCAAACTTCCCTACCAGGATCATGATTCCCTTCAAGTTTCGCTTGAATATGTTACCCCTTCCCCTGAAAAGATTCTAATAATCCAAGAATTTGAAACCCTGCCCCATCTCATCAACCACTCATTTTTCTGTGCCGTCTTCCTTTTCTGACCTTCCCTTGCACATGGCACTGGGTGTAATCCAGAGATTATCATATTGGAGATCCTGCTTTTCAACTGCTTTACTCACTCCCTAAATTTATTTTGCAAAATCTCTAACCAACTCCTGCCTATATCATTAGTACCAATGTGTACCATGACCTCTGACTGCTCACCCTCCCCCTGATGAATATTCTGCAATCACTCAGAGATCCTGGAACTGAGCACCCACAGTCCCTTTTGCAGCAGCAGAATCTGATATTTGTTCCCCTATTGAGTCCCCAATGAATATTGCTCTACCTGGCTTCACCCTTCTCTTCCGAGGCTCAGAGCTGATCACAATGCTATTGGTCTGGCTGTCACCTTGCCTAGATAGGTTATCCACCCAGCAGTATCCAAAGGGATAGATTGCTGAGGGGGAACAGCCAACAGGGGTGCTCTTCACTGACATCCCTCTCCTAACAGTCATCTAGTTACCTGCCTCTTCAGTGCGACTGTCTCCTTCTAGCAATTTAGCTTCTATCACCCCTCTGCCATCCTAATGATCTGGAGTTCATCCAGCTCCAGTTTCCCAACATAGTCTGCAAGGAACTGCAGCTGGATGCACCTCTGGTGCTGTCCCAGTTTTTTCACATCCTGCAATTGGAGCATTTCACTGCCCTAGCTTCCATCTCAACTACTTTGGGTTACTTGAAAAGATCTTACCCGATCTCAGGTAAGAGCTTACTTGATCTTTACACATCCTCAGCCTCTGGAGCCAAAGCCTTTAACTCTCTTCTACTACACTAGACCACTCTCACACTGGCCATTCTGCTTGAGCTTCATTCTTTTTATTTGCTACTGGCTATCTGTAGTACAGACTCCCATCAATCACCACTCTGCCTCACTTTAAAACTCCTTTGAAACAAAGCACAGATCCCAACTCCTAGCCCCACTCCACTTATAGGCTCCCCTGAAACAAAGTACAGCTCCTGACACTCACCAGTTGACCACAAGAAGCATTACACTTGCACTTAGTCCTCTTCCCTCACCACTATTCATGGCCACAACACTCCTTTCCAAATAAAGCAACACTTCACCTGTGAATCAGTAGGGGTCACTCACTGCATCCACTGCTCCTGATATAGCCTCCTCTACATCAGGGAGAGTGGATACAGTGTGGGAGATCACTTCATTCAGCACCTTCACTCTGTCCGTTTCACCAGCAAGTTGAAGCAATGGCTGACCATTTCAATTCCACACCCTATTGCCGCACTGACACATTTGTCCATGGACTCGCGTACTGCCAAGTTGAGGCAACCTACCCACAAACTGGAGGAACGGCACCTTGTATTAAGTTTTCAACCACACTGCATTAATATCAACTTCCACGTATCCCTCCCTTGGTCTCTTTCCTCATCCCCCTGGCCAGCACCCCACCTCCTTCCCTTCACTCTCCTATTAGAGAGCTATCTTTAAAATCAGCACTCATTATTCCCCTATTCTCACACTTAGCACTGGTTCCCCACAGGGCTGTGTGTTGAACCCAATTTTGTATTCTCTTTATACTTACAACTGTGTCTCTATGTATTCCTCTAATACCATCATTAAATTTGCAAATGACAACTGTGATTAGGCTCATTTCAAGGGACAATGAGTAGGCCTACACGGCTGAAATCCACAGACTGTCAGTATGGTGCTTGACTTCCTTGAAGATGAAAGAGCTCAATGGATTTTAGGAGGAACAGTAGGGCATCAGCTCCAATGTATATTAACGGGGACTGTGTGGAAATGGTCGCAACTTTTAAGTTCTGGGAACGTATTTGGTTAAGGTTCTTTCTTGGACCACTAATTCCACCAGCGTTGTCTCCACTCCATCCTCAACATTCATTGGAGCGCCTTCATCCCTAACATCGAAGTACTCGAGATGGCAGAGGCCGACAGCATCGAATCCACGCTGCTGAATATCCAACTGCGCTGGGCAGGTCACGTCTCCAGAATGGAGGTCCATCGCCTTCCCAAGATCGTGTTATATGGCGAGCTCTCCACTGGCCACTGAGACAGAGGTGCACCAAAGAAGAGGTACAAGGACTGCCTAAAGAAATCTCTTGGTGCCTGCCACATTAACTGATATCGCCTCAAACCGTACATCTTGGCGCCTCACAGTTCGGCGGGCAGCAACCTCCTTTGAAGAAGACCACAGAGCCCACCTCACTGACAAAAGACAAAGGAGGAAAAACCCAACACCCAACCCCAACCAACCAATTTTTCCCTGCAACAGTGTCTGCCTGTCCCGCATCGGACTTGTCAGCCACAAACGAGCCTGCAACTGACGTGGACATTTACCCCCTCCATAAATTTTCGTCCGCGAAGCCAAGCCAAAGAAGAAGAATTCCACCATGATAGTCAAGAAGGCACATCATCTCCATTTCCCGAGAATCCTTCGGAAAAATCAACCTACAGGAAAAGTTATTGGTGCCTTTCTATTATGCTCTTTTGAAAGTGTGCTGGCTTATCGCATTCCCACATGGTTTTCCAGCTGTGCAGCAGCAAACAAGAGGGATCTTCAGAGGGTTATCAATACAACCCAGAATATCATTGAGTGCTCCTTGTCCTCTTTGGAGGATTTATTTCAATCTGCTGTATTAGGAAAGCAGTCAATATCCTTAAGGACTCCACTCAACCCAGCCATCATTTATTTGACCTATTGCCCTCGGGTAGACGATACGAGTCCATTAAATCACAGACAGACTCAAGAATGGTTTTGAATACCAGAGCCATTCGAGAATTAAACTCCAATTAGTGCATTTTTGTATTGTTTTTAATGCAACTGTTCTTTTGTTTTTATAGGCTGATGTATGTGGTATTTGAGAGTACCCTTGGATTGCATTTTTAATTTCATTGTTTTCTTTTGCAATAACAATACTTACTTACTTTGCTCTCTCACCCAATCTCAGCTGCTTTCCCCTTTACTCTTTCACCTGTATCCACCTCTTGCGTGTTGGCCTGTACTCTTCCCCCTTCTTATTCAGGCACCTGTCAGATTTTTGATGCTCCTGAAGAGCTGAGGCCCAAAACATTGATTTTTTTCTTTCTTGACTGCTATGTGACCTGCTGAGTTCCTCCAACAATATTTTTGTCTTAGCAAAATATCTTTCCTTTCTTAATTTTCCATTATATACATTTTTTTTGTTTCAGGGACCTTATAATTGTCTTCACATCATTTATTTTTTTTTAAAAAAGTATTTGTTGTCATTTTATGGTCTATTTATCTGGTGCTTTGAAGTTACTCTGAAGTTCTTGATCAATTAAAAATTTTTTGATTAGGCATTCTATTTTTCTTTGGAGATCCAAAACAAAGTCTCCAGATTATGAAGTAGTCATATTCCTTAGCACTGTTCATAACCATATTTTTTCTGAGATTGAAATGAACAGAAACCATGTGGGAGAGGATCACAGAAATGGCTGTGACAGGAGAGCCCAGTGGAAAGAGCGACTGCCAGTAATCCTCACTGACTTGAGTGAGAGTCTGCTCAACATTCCTAGCTCATTTCGATTCAACCCAGCTCCCAAATGTTGCAGCTTAGGGTGGGTGGAAGGAAAAACATCCTGCAGGGAAAATTGAGAAAGCATGTGGAAACAACAGGCCAGAAAGCCACCTTCATCCAGTTTGTCAGCCTCTTAAATTCCCAGGGAAATAGCCCTCTACCCCAAAAAAGACCACCTACAATAACCATTCCTATACATACCTCCAAAAAGCTAGCACAGTAGTTTAATTACAACCAAAAATATCACCATCACCTCCGCAGCATGCGGGGGTCATGCTTGGACTGCACTGATCAACTCCAAATTATTTGATACACCTCACAGGCTCACTTGTGAAACTCTGCTCTAAAATTACAAACAATCTGCTGGAAGAATTGAGCTGCAATTCCTTCAAGATTGTATGTTCTAGATTCCAAAACCTGTCATCTCCTGTGTGCCTTCTTGTGTAATGGTAACTAGTATCAAAATCAAAATAGAGCAGAATTTTTCATAAACTTTAAAATTTATTAAATCAGGACTTCAATAGCCCAGGGAATCCTTAATTTATTTTGTTAGCCTTGATCCCTAGATGGTGTTTATTTGGCTCCTCAAAACAGTCT
The DNA here is from genome assembly GCF_036971445.1 of Narcine bancroftii. Taxonomy (NCBI): domain Eukaryota; kingdom Metazoa; phylum Chordata; class Chondrichthyes; order Torpediniformes; family Narcinidae; genus Narcine; species Narcine bancroftii. The sequence continues at coordinate 245,617,190 of NC_091470.1, read as the reverse complement.
TAAAATCTTATATATATGTACTCCAGGAACTTATTCTCCAGAGTATTATCACTAATTTGGTTTAACTTGTCTATACACAAATTAAAATTTTTATTAAAATCACCTTTGAACACGTGCATTTCTGATATTTCTTTATTTTGAAGCCTTTTTAATCACCTTGTGTTTTCTGAATCTTCAAGATTCTTAGCTCCACTTGATTTTCTGGGCCATTATCCCCTCTCATTATGGCTCCAATCTAATCTCAACTAACACGATCCTATCCCCATTTTCTTTTTGCCTATCCTTCTGGAATATCATAAAATATTTGGCACCATTGGAGGAAGTCAATCAAATTTATAACATTAGGAGTGAAAGATAAGCTGGGAGTAACATGGTATACTTAGATTTTTGTTATTTTCTCTGGGAGGCTGAAAAGGGAGACAATGCTTGCAAAAACAATAGTTTATAACTGCTACATAATTAGTCTACCAACAAAAATCAGATGCAGGAGATTTCCAGAATTTACAGTCTGTTGGTTTTGCAACTGAATCCAATGACTGAGTTAAACAAAAAACTCTGTAGATTCTGTGTTTGCAGTTTGATGAACAAAAGTTCAGGAAAAAAAATCAGCAGGTCAAACAGCATTCTTTATGGCAAAGATAACCAACGTTTCAGGCCATAGCCCTTCATCATGTTATAAGCAAAATGCAGGTAAACATTTGAATAAAACAGTGGGCAGAAGGGCAATGTAGGGGGTGGGAAACACAGGCAGTCATAGATATGGATGGGAGGGCAGAAGAGAAAAAAGGTGGGAAATGATGGGGGAGGGTATAGTTCTCTGAATGGAGAAGAAAGGAGGAGGGAACTAAAGGAAAGGAGACAGAGGCCGAACATAAACCAGAAAAATCAATGTTAATGCCATCTGATTGGAGAGTGCCCAAACAGGATATTAGGAGTTGTCCCCTTCTTTCCCTCCCCCCCCCCCACCCACCCCCATCACTTCCCAGCTTTTTCTCTTCTGCTTTCCCACCTGTATCAACCTATGATTTTATTTTGCCTGTGAGCTTCTACTCCTTCCTCTACCCCCACGCCACGACTTTATTCAGGCACCTTCCTGCTTATTGCTCATACTTTGAGACAGAGCTCAGGTCCGAAACATTGGTTATGTATCTTTGCCATAAAGCACATTGCGTAACCTGCTGAGTTTCTCCAGCACTTCTGTGTATTAAATGAATGATTGCGATATCATGGTCATCAAACTAGGGACGATTTTAGTCAAGGGTTCCATTCTAGGGCATCGCCAATATGGTCCAGCAAACAGACCTAAATTTTACAGCGGCCAGACAGCAGCTCATCCCTTCCCCACCAATTAATACCAAGCCACTGTCTTCTAACCCATTAAGTGACCTCCCCTCCACAGCCTCAATCCTGATTGAAGCATGGAGCATATGTTTGGGACACCCAAGATCCACAAACAGAACTCCTCTGATCAACCAACTGTTTCTGTATACTCTTACCCACTCTCTCCCCCCCCCCCTACCCCCACCCAAATTTGTGTCTTCAGATCTCTGCTCCATCCTGTGACCAGTCCCTTCCCAGCAATATCCCAGACTCCTCTCATGTCTTCCCACCATTTTGACAACTTTCAACTCTGTGGCTCCACACATCTCATCTTCACCTTGAATGCCCAGACTTTACACATCTCCCAACCCAATTCAGAAGATTTTAACCCTCAGCCTTGTCTTTCTGGAGCAAAAGCTCCACCAGTTTGAGCCAAAATAGTGAACATTTTGAAGTGGGTATTTGGAGAAGGGCAGCTGTCACGGTGGTCTAGATCCAGCTTTGGTCTCTGACATGGAGAACAAGCAGAACTAAAGCTAGGGCAGATAAGATCTCATTTTTTCCCCCATAGTCATCCAATTTCCCCCCCCCCCCCCCAAAGTTTTAGTCATAGGACATTAACTCAGACCTGCATCATGCTCCATCTGTACAATGTGAGAACTCAGGATGCTGCCAGTGTGTCTTGATAACATGAAGAAGTGTATTCAATCTGCATCTACCGAGATCACTTGACAGCACTGGAGCTGCACATCAATTCACTTTAAAAAATCTGCATTATTGAAAATGTTGTGGAATAACATTTTGTGAGTCAATCACACCTCGGGTTGAGTGCAAGGACAGAAAGAAAGAGTGTAACCATCAGGCAGAACAGAGCTCAAATTTGGTGCAGGACTTCCCTGCAGTCATCTCCCTCCAACACAGTCATACCATTGTTGGTATTATTGCTGGATATGGTTCATATGGTGGAAAGGAGCAACAGCCAAGTTCATGGCACCATGGATGGCTCTCCTGGTGGAAGGGTGGGGAAAAAAGTGGCAGAATAATCATGATATGAGATTCCATTGCAAGGGAATAGACAAGCATTTCTGATGATACATTACCTCTCAAGTCCTAGAATTAAATAAGTCTCAAACCAGCTGCAGAGTATTTTGAAGGGGTAGGATAAACAGCCTATTGATGTCATGAATGTGGGTACTAACAATATCTGGGAACTACATTTTACCAGGATATTAGGTAACTTGGAAGGCAAGGGAGGTTGGGTAGCAGTCTTTAGGATGAGATCAGGGTGATGGTGAAAGACTATATAGGCTGCAAAGAGCAGAAGGGTGGATCAACTGAGTTGAGATTAGAACGAGTATGAGGAAAGAGTCACTGGTGGGAGTAGTTTATAGGCCGCCACATAATATTAAACTAGCAGTGCAGGGAGGTGGAAACCAGTTGATAATGATTGTGGAAAAAGAAGTTTAGCCTGCAGACAGATAAAAGTACAAAGGTTGAGAGCAAGGGGTGGGAATAGTAATCAGAGTTGTGTCTATTTCAATGCAAGGAGCATCATCAGAAAGTCAGATGCTTAGAGCATGGATTGGCTTGTGGAATTATGACATTATGGCCACTAGTGACATTTTATTGCAGGAGCAGGACAAGCAGTTCAATATTTTGGGGTAATGTTGTTTTTGACATCACAAAGAGGGAGGGATGAAAAGGGAAAGGTGGCATTGCTAGTCAGGGAAAGTATCACGGAAAGTGTTCAGACTCGTTTACTGAGGCTACGTGGATAGAACACAGGATGGGAAAGGATAACCACATTAATGAGATTATTTTGCAGTCTAGTCAACAGAAATGGAGGTACAAATCTGTGGAATGATAACAGACAGCTACAAGAAACACAAGGTTATGATTGTTGGTGATTTAAACTTTTCACATATTGACTGGTACTTCCATTCTGCAAAGTGCTGGATGGGTTTCTCAAATGTATCAGGAAAGTTTCTTCGCTCAATATATAGCAATACCAACTAAAGAGAATACTGGATCTCTTATAGGGATCGAGACAGGGCAGGCGACAGAAATGTGTGCAAGGCGACAGACTGGATTCAGTGATCATAATGCCACTAGTTTCAAGATAATTAAGGAAAAGGATAGTTTTGATTGTTGGGCTAAAATTCTAAACTGGAAAAAGGGTAATAAGTGGGTGACCTTCAAAAGTGAAATTTTGAGAGTAGAGAGTTGGGATTCTCTGGTCAGAATTGAAAGCAAGACTTAACAGGTAGAAGGAACCTTTGTTTTTGAGAGATATTGACATCTTGGTTAAGAAAAAGGTACGCAGCATCTCAAAGATCACAGTGGTCATCCATGCATGAAGCCAAAGGAGACTGGGGAGATCTCAATTGGAATTTTTTCATCTGTATTGTATTTACTTGTGAAATGACGTGAAATCTACAGATATGAATCAAAACAGCAATTAGGTCATGAACCCAATATGGATTACAGAGGAGGAGGTTCTTGTGGTCTTGAGGCAAATAAGGGAGGATAAAACCCTTCAGCCTGACAAGATATGCCACTGGACCAACAGAGATGATGTTCCTCATCACAGGTGAGGTGCCAGAGGAGTGAATGATAGCTAATGTTGTTCTGTTGTTTAAGAAAGGTTCCAAGAATAATCCAGGGAATTATAGAGCCTGACAGTAGTAGTGGGTAAATTACTGGAAAACATTTTAAGAGACTGGATGTACAAGATAGACAGGAACTGATTAGGGATAGTCACCATAGCTTTGTGCAACATTAGATCATGTCTAACTAATTTTAGAGTTATCACCAGAGTAAATGAAGGAAAGCCAGAGAATATTGTCTTCATAAACTTTAGGTTAGGCCTTTGATGAGGTCTCATGCGGGAAGTTGGTCAAGAAGGTTCAATTGCTAGGTATTCAGAATGATGCAGCAAATTGGATTAGACATTGGTTTGCAAGAGAAGCCAAAAATTGGTAATAAATGATTGTCTCTCTGACTGGAGGAATTGGTGCAAAGTCCATTCTTGTTTGTAATCTATTTCAATGATCTGGATGATGCCAGGGCCAAATCTGGATGAATATAGATGAATGTGGGACCAGATAACATAGCCTCAGAATAAAAAGACATCCCTTTAGAACAAAGATTAGAAGAAATTTCTTCAGCCAGAGGGTGGTGAATCTGTGGAATCCATTGTCAAGACAACTGTGAAATCCAAATTAGGTATATTTGAAGCATAGATTGATTAGTAAGCGAAGGCAGGAGACTTGAGTTAAGAAGAAAATACAACAGCCAAGCTTCAAATGGTGGAGCAGATTCAATGGGCCAAATTTGCCTAATTCTGCACCTGGGTCTTTTAGTTTTATTATGGTCAGCATTGCACCAAAGGTCCTGTATCTCGTGTGTCTACAACTCGACAATTGGCTAATTTAATAAGTTCATGATTAACATTCCAGCTCTATTTCCTTCCAACAAACTGAACTTCCAAAATGCAGCTTCCAGACACCTATTAGCAACCTTCCATTGATTCTTTACTTCTCACACCCAGACTCTTGGTGGGGTAAAAATCGTGGTATACCAGAATGAAATCTTACCATCTATACATTTTTTTTAAAATCAAAATACATACCAACCATTCAAATAAAACCATACCCAAAACTCCATACGCATCTTAAAAGTTTTACAAAGTGACACATCAGAAAAACTAAGGCTTTGACAAAATAACAACTCACCTTTATTAATTCCCAAAAAACTGAAGGCTCACTCTGACGGCACCTGTTCAGCAGCAACAAGTATTTAGATCGTTCACTATCTAATGGCAACAAACATCGGCCCAAAACATTTCAACACCAAAGTGACGCTATGCAATAAGACAGGTTGAAAATGCAGAACGAAAGAAAGTGGAAACACTGGAGTGGAACTGCAGCTGAAGACTGATTAAATACTAGGATGCTCCAAAAATCTAAATTTAGAGTGCCCAGAAACAATGCAAGACATTTTTATTTGGAATGTTGCTTTGTCCCTTAAAAACCTTTGAAACAGGAGAACCATGGTGTAGTCACCGAGCGGGGGAACAGCAACGACTCTCTCTGAAATCCCAGTCAATGACAGACCCGTCTGTAGATTCCTTGGGACCCGGACTGGGCCCCAACCTCTCCCACGCCAGGCCGGGAAGAGGCAGGCCCCAGTATCATCCGAGTGAGCACCAGGGAAAACGCGCCTCCCCTCCCCCTCCGACCACGGGAGGAAACCTCACCTCGAAGCGGCACCTGGTGATACCGTTCATGGCCGCCGCCGCCCCGCGCCACTCCAACATGGGAACGTCGACGATCCCGGCCGCCGCCGCCGCCTGACGTCACGCCCCGAACCATCGTCAGAACAATGCGCGTGAAGGCCGCCCGCTTCCAGTCGCGACACCTCGACTTCTGCGGGGACGTTAAAAACACATCTCTTTATGGCTCGTCTGTTCCCAATGAAGCACTTCTCCAAGTTTCTATGCAGCCGCGGCCAAAGCATCTTTCACGTCTGAATGGATCTCGAGTTATTGAAGCGTTCACTTCAAACTTCTGCAAACAAAGAAACAAATCTCTGTGCTCCACCCCATGCTTTCTTTTCCCACGAACTCCTTTCCTTCGCTTTATTAACTATCCTCTATGCTTTCTGGTTTCCCCCTGATCCAAATGTTACTTTCCTTTCCTCGTTTTTCATTCGCTGCGTTGTCTCCTCTTGATTTCAGCCTCCAGTCAGAGGGTCCTCTTCTCAGACCACACCTGGTTGGACATGTTCAACTCCAATGGAATAGCCATTAACTCTGGGACTTCAAAGCAGCGCGACAAACCGCGGACGAAGCGAAGCGACCTTTACCGAGCTCCGCTGCGCGTCAATTGATCTAGATAAGTCAGGGAAGACGAGGCAGAGGAACCAAAGCCAAGAATCCCTCTTTACGTGTAATGTTATGAGGATATTTACTCGAGAAGTCCGGCTTTTCAAACTTGATAGAAAGCATTTCAGGTAAACAGTGGTCCTCGCCATCTCAAATTGAGACCATACCAACATCCCTGTTAAGTCTTCCACTATAACTCCGGTGATAGCTGTGTCATGAAGTTTGAAACTGTCTTCTCAATGTCGTTAGCTGTGTCACCCTTTAAATTGTACGGTCAAGTTTAACGTGAGTTAGTCATGGTTTTCTTGATTTGGCGTTTGTTTTCTGGATCTATGTGTGGATCTTGACTGGAAGTGGAGAAACTCTTCCCAAGTGAATGACGGCAACCCCAGGACGCGTTTATATATTTTTATATAAGTAATCTGGAGTTGCGTCTAAAAAAAATTGCCTTATTTTTGTGATGTTTTATTGTCCTGCGAGAATAAAGCGGCAGCCAAGGCTCAAGTTGCTGTAACAGCAGTCCCTTACAGTGGCCTCTATGGACCAAGTGCTTCTGTTCCTCCGCTGTCTGAAATTGTATGTTGTTTTTATATAACACCACAGATGGGAAAATGTCTCGTTTTTCCTTTTAAAGTGACAAATAATTACTACTACGATTACTAGGCCCCCAAATGGCCCTTGGAACACCAAGGAACAGAGAAGTAAGCAGATTTTGGAATGGTGCAGAAATCACAGGATTGTTGTCATTTCAACTTCCCTAATTTAGACATACAGCGCCCAAACAGGCCATTTCAGCCCATGAGTTCTGTTCTGCCCAGTTTACACCCCAATCACCTCCACCTCCAGTATGCTTTGAACAGTGGGAGAAAACCAATGCAGACACGGGCAGAACATACAAGCTCCTTACAGACAGCACAGGACTGCTCCTATCCGTTCGCTGGTGCTGTAAAGGCGTTGCACTAATAGCTATGCCAATCGTGCTGCCCTCAATGTTGACTGGCACCTTCTAAATGAAAGAGGGATAGATGGGGCAGAATTTGTCATGTGTGTCCAAGAAGGATTCCTGACACAGTATGTGGAACAGCCATACGAGATCCAGGACTGGGTCATGAACCTGGTCATATGGCAGACCTCTCTGTAAGATAGCATGGACAAGGATAAAAGCAGGCAAAATGGGAAAGTGATTAATTAGGAAAGGGTGAATTACAATGGAATGATGTGAGAACTAGGGAGAGTAAATTGGGAACAGATGTTCATGAGAGAAAGTACACAAGCAATACAGAGGATGTTTAGGAACTACTTGCGTCGAGTTCTGGATAGGTTTGTCCCACTAAAACAGAGAAAAGATAGTAGGAAAAGGGAACCATGATTGACAAAACAGGTGAGCAAGCTAGTTTAGAGGAAAAAGGAAGCATTCATTAGATTAAGGAAGAAGGAAACAGGAAAGGCTCATGAGAATTATATGGTAGCCAGGAAGGAACTTAAGGATAGGAGAGCTTGAAGGGAGCATGAGGAAGGCCTTGGTAAGTAGCATTAAGGAGAACCCCAAGGAGTTCTATGTGTATGTGAAGAATAGAAGGATGATGTGAATGAAGGTGAGGCTGCTTCAGGATAAAGGAGACAACATGTGCCTGGAGGTGGAGAAGGTTAGAGATGTCCTACATCAATGGTTCTCAACCTTTTTCTTTTCACTCACATACCATCAATTCATGCCATTGGTGTTCTGGTTAGTAAGGGATTGCTTAAGGTGGAATGTGAATGGGAGGAGGAGGGGGAATGTTGAGAACCACCCTCCTAATTGAATACTTTGCTTCAATATTCACCAAAGAAAAGGTCCTTGATCAGAGTGAGGTCAGAATAGAACAGACTAGTGTGCTGGATGATGTTGAAATTAAGGAAGAGAAAATGTTGAATCTTCTTCAAAACAAAGATTAATAAGTGCCCCGGGCTTAGGGTGATTAATGCAGTGGGAAGGGATGAAATAAATGGCAGGGGCATTGGCTGTCCTCCTTAGACACAGGGGAGGTGCCAGAGGATTTGAGATTGGCATATGTGCTCCCTGTGTTTAAGAAATGGTAATAGGGAGAATCCTGGGAATTATAGACCATTGAGCTTTATGCCAATGGTGTGCAAACTATTGGAAAGGATTCTTAAGGATAGGATTTATGAGCATTTGGAGAAGTACAGTCCACTCGAGGATAGTCAAAATGGATCTATGAAGGGAAGGTCTTTCCTTGTGAGCCTAATTGAGATTTTTGAAGAGGTAACAAAAGAAATTGATTAAGGTAGGGCAGTAGATGTGGTCTGTGTGGATTTTAGTCAGGCATTTGATAAGGTCCCCCATGAGATACTCATTCAGAAAGTCATGAGGCATGGGACCCACAGAATTTTGGCTGTGTGAATTAAAAACTGGCTTGCATGTAGAAAACAGAGTAGTAGTGGATGGAAAGTATTCTGCCTGGAGGTCAGTGACTAGTGAAGTTTGCAGGGATCTGTTTTGCGACCCCCGCTCTTGGTGATTATTATCAATCACTTAGATGAGGCGGAAGGATGGATAGTAAGTTTGCAAATGATGCGAAGGTTGGAGGAGGTGTGAATAGTGCTGATGGTGGTTGTAGATTACTAAAGGATATAGATCCAGAGTTGAATAGAAATGTGACAGATGGATAAGTGTGAGGTGATGCATTTTGGAAGGTCGAACTTAAAGGCTGAGTACAGGGTTAATGCTCTGATAGTTAACAGTGTGGAGGAACAGGGGGATTTTGAGGTCCAAATCCATACATCTCTCAAGGTTGCTGCACAGTTTAATAGGAAAATTAAGAAGGCATGGCCATGCAAAGGACTTAGATTAACATGTTTTGATCGAGCTCTTTGTGAAGAGTATCAAAAAGATGGTAAAATTTTAAATTTAAGTATTTTTTCACTAAAAAAATGGACAAAATGGGTACTAAGAAACCAAGACAGCTGAGAACAAAAATAGAAGTTTCTACTCAGCCAGGAACATCAAATGAAAGCCCAAAAGAGAGTGGTGCAACGATGGCCTTGGGACCAACAGACCCTGGCAGAGTTGGGACAATAACTAAATATTATCCTGGAGAAAATGAAAAACTTGAGCAACCGATTTGTTGGCGTTGAAAATGTAATGAGAGACATGTCTGAAAGGATGACTGAAGATCATTGAAGACTTGATGGAAAGAATGACCCAAGCAGAAACAGACGGTAAAAACACAGGATAAGCTAAAAAGCTTTGGAGAAAGATGCAAAGCAATGGGAGTTGGACAGACAAGGTCTGCTGGACAAGATCGACCACATGGAGAATTTTAGCAAAGGAAATAATGTCCAAATTATCGGAGTGAAAGAAGGAATTGAGGGAAGAGATCCAGTGAATTTCTTTGAAACATAAATCCCATGAGTGCTGGGAGAAGACAAATTCAGAGAAAAATTGCATATTGAAAGGGCTCACCAAACTCTCAGACCCAGGAGAGTTGGTGATCAGTGACTGCGACCGGTCCTGGTAAGACTTTTGAGTTACCAGGAACGGGAGACAATTCTGGGAGCAGCATATGAATATTCTAAGCAAAATAATAGCCCACCTAAGATTGACCATGAAAAATTGCTATTTTTCCAAAATTTTAGTGCTACTTCGATTAAGCAAAGGAAGGAGTTTGATAATGTAAAAAGACAACTGCAGTACAAAAACTTGAAATATTTGATGATATGGCCCGCAACTCTGAGGGTCAAAGTTCCGGAAGGTTATCGACGATTTTTCTTTCAAGACTAAGAATGAAGGTTTATGAAAAGGCCAAGGTTTCCAAAGAAGACTGAAGAGTATTTACAATGGGACTAAGTAAAAGTTGTATTTTTTAAAACCGCCTTGTATTTATTGTTGAAAAATAAATTTTGTTGAAATCTTCAAGGAGAGCTCAGAAAAGAGAGAAAACTTGGGAATAGTAGCAAAGTTGAAACTCCAGTCTAAGGGGTAGAATAATTCCCGGAGAGGAGTATCAATAAAAGATGGTGCAAAAGGGTGGGGTTCTTTTTCCTCAAGAGATTCCGCATGCTTTTTTCGGAGTGTTTTCTGTTTACGTCACCGTCAAGGCAGGGACATTGTTTTTTTTTAAAAGCGGAAAGATCACTGTATCATTTAAACAATTATAAAGGTTTTAATATTAAGCAATATGGATAGAACATTAAAATTTATTAGTCTTAATGTTAATGGGATAAGCAGACCGTTGAAAAGGAGATTGGTCTTGGCACACCTAAAAAAATTAAAGGCAAATTTAGTCCTTCTACAAGAAACATATTTTACTAAATTGGAACATGCTAAATTAAAAAGAGGATAGGTGGGACAAGTAATCTATATTTGGCTCAAAAGCAAGAGTAGTAGCTATTCTAATTAACAAAAATATACCAATAATAATAGAAGAGAATCTGACCAAGCTGGAACATTTATAATGTCACATTATAAAATTAATGCAGAATCATGGACATTTATGAATATCTATGCACCAAATTATGATGATGAAGCCTCTATGAAGGATATCTTTTTAAAAACAGCAGAGGGAAGGTGAAATATACTGGTCAGAGGAGACATCAATTTCTGTCTAGATCCAGTACTGGATAAATCAGCCAGAACAGTAACAAGGGCAAAAGCTGCAAAAACAACACTATCATTTATGAAGGATTTAAAATTGATTGATGTGTGGAGGCAGCTTAACCCCATAAAAAGAGACTATTCATTCTACTCAAGGGAACATGATTCACATAAAAGGATTGATTTGTTTTTAATGTCTCCCCAGTTTTAAAAAGTAGAGTGGTAAAAATTGAATATTTGGTGAGACTTTTATCATATTATTTGCCATTAACTATTGCAATAATGGAAAAACAAGAAAGTGTGTATAGATGACATCTCAATGCCACACTGTTGAAAAGGAAGGACTTTTGTGAGTTAATTTAGAGACAGATATAATTATTTTGTGGAAGTAACCTTTCTTCTACTGATAATAGTTTTTAATATGGGATATGTTTAAAGCTTATCTTAGAGTACAAATTATTTATTACCTTAGAAATCTTGAGAGAATATGCTACAGAGCCTAATGATCTAGAGAAAGAGAACAGAATTGGAAAAAGAATATCAGAGAACACAGTACAAAAAAATATAGACTATTAGAGAATTAAAAAATGAAATATAACACATTACAAACATGTAGAAAAGAAAAAATTATTATGAATTAGGAGAACAGGCACATAAAGTTTTATCTTGGCAAATAAGGGCTGAGGAGTTATCTAGAATGATAAATCCAATAAAAACAGAGGCAAACATTATAACATATAATAAAAAAATAAATAAATAATATTTTAGATAATGTTATAATCAGATTTATCAGGAGATGAATTTTTAACAAATGTTGAATTTACAAAATGACAGTCCCCTTCTTGGATCAGAATGGGATTGAATTCAATAAGAGACAGCGAAGGACTTTATTAACGTAACATTCCACTTATAAATAACAAAAAAGACGGATACATATGATTAGAATACGGCAAGAAATAAAAGTGTGTATTTGAAAGGAAAACAGGTATATCATTAAGAACACCATTATGTAAAAATATATTGCTGCCTATGAATCTGGATTACATAATATTGAATTCATTGTTTGGTGAGGGAATAAAATATATTGATTGTTATGTATAGGGATCACTCATGTCTTTTGAACAATTAAGAAATAAATACGGAATAGTTAATGGGACTTCCTTTTGTTTTCTCTTGCTAAGATCACTCCTAAGAGAAAGATGGGGGCTAAGTTTTGGCCCCACTTGAAATTAGTGAAATGGAACAAACAATTTGGTTGGGGAATACCTCTAAATTTATAACTCAGATGTACTATCCTCTCCAGAATGAAAGTGCAAAACCACATTTACAGAGATTAGGTAGAGATGAGAGTCAGAAATAGGTATTACAATAATGGAAAGATGTTGGTCTGATTGGTGTTTGGATTATAAATGCAAGATACAGATTACTACAATATAATTTCCTACACCAATTAGATCTCACACCACAGAAGTTGCATACATAAATCAAAATCTGAAATATTGGAAATGTGTTTTAGGTGTGGGAGAAAAATAGGAACATTTTTACATGCTACATGGTCGTGTGTGAAGGTAAGGCCTTTCTGACAGGATATTACTGAAATAGTGACAAGGGTAACAGGGGTGACCTTCATGGGTGACCTGGTGCTTTGTCTTTTGGGCAACTTTATTGAAATAAGCAATAAATAAACTAAATTCCAACTTTCATTTGTTAAAATAGCCTTAGCAGTTTCTAAGAAATATATTGCAATTACTTGAAAATTCAAATCCCCTCTACATCTAGCACAATGGACTGTTGAGATGAATAGTTGCATACCTATGGGGAAAAAAATACATACAACTTAAAGAACAAATGATATATTTATTAAGATATGGCAGCCATGTTTAGATCATATCGGGGCCCAATTGTAATTATAAATATAATAATAAGGATAATAATAATGTTGCTGCAGTATAAATACAAGTGACTTCCCCATATAGATTTTTTTGTTGGTCAACATAAATGTGAACCCTGACAGTATGTGGATTTATATTGTGAAAGGAGGGGGGGGTGTTTTGTTTTGTTTGTTTTTCGTAATAAAAAGTTTATATACATACACATATATATATATTTAATATTGGAGAGTTTTCTATGTACATTTATGGAAAAAAAAATATTTTTTTAAAAAGGCCTATGGTATGCTGGGCTTCATTAATAGGAGGATTGAGTTCAAGGGTCGAGAGATCATGTTGCAACTCTACAAATCTCTGATGAGACTACACTTACAGTATTATGTTCAGTTCTGGTTACCTCATTGTAGAAAGGGTGTGGAAGAGATTTACCAGGATGTTTCCTGGATTGGAAAATAAGTCTTACAAGACAAGGTTAACAGAGCTGGGACTTTTCTCTTTGAAGCGAAGAAAGATGAGAGGAGAATTCATAGAGGTCTAGAAGATTCTGAGAAACATAGATAAGGTGGACAGACACTGCCTTTTTCCCAGGGCAGGAATAACAAACATCAGGGGACATCTGTTCAAAGTGAAAGGAAGAAAGTTTAGTGGAGACATCAGGGGTAAGTTTTTTCTGCAGAGAGTTGCAGGTGCCTGGAATGCCTTGCCATGGATGGTGGAGGCTGAAACATTAGGGGAATTTGAGACTCTTGGGTAGGCACATGGATGAAAGAAAAATTGAGGGTTACAAGATGAGAACAGTAGGAATACATAGATTGGCACAACATCTAGGGCCAAAAGGCCTGTACTGTGTTGTAATGTTCTGTTTAAATACAGCCCTTCGGCCCGCATGTCTGTGTCAAACACAATGCCTAAGACAAACTAAAACTCAACTAATTGCATTTGGTCGATATCATATTTGTTTCTGTCTAGAAGCCTCTTAAATTCTGCTATAGTATCTACTTCCACCACAACCCATAGTAGCCTGTTCCAGGTACACACCATTCTCTGGGTAAAATAATTTGCCCACAAATCTCCCATAAACTTGCTTCCCCTCACCTAAAACATGCTTTCTCTAGGTGTGATGCTATTACCCTAAGAAAAAGATTCTGACTGTCCAACCTATCAGTGCCTCTCATGATTTTGTCAAGTTCTGTCATATCGTCCCTCAGCCTTCAATGCTTCAGAGAAAATAATTGAAGTTTGTCCAATCTCCCACCATAACTAATACCCGCAAAACCAGGCAACATCCTGGTAAACATCTTTTGTACACTTACCAAAGCTTCCTTTGGCTTGGCTTTGCAGACGAAGATTTATGGAGGGGTATGACCACGTCTGCTGCAGGCTCGTTGGTGACAGACAAGTCTGATGCGGGACAGGCAGGCACGGTTGCAGTGGTTGCAAGGGAAAGTTGGTTGGTTGGGGTTGGGTGTTGGGTTTTTCCTCCTTTGTCTTTTGTCAGTGAGGTGGGCTCTGTGGTCTTCTTCAAAAGAGGTTGCTGCCCGTCGAACTGTGAGGCACCAAGATGCACAGTTGGAGGCGATATCAGCCCACTGGCGGTGGTCAATGTGGCAGGCACCAAGAGATTTCTTTAAGCAGTCCTTGTACCTCTTCTTTGATGCACCTCTGTCTCGGTGGTCAGTGGAGAGCTCACCATATAACACAATCTTGGGAAGGCGATGGTCCTCCATTCTGGAGACGTGACCCACCCAGCGCAGTTGGGTCTTCAGCAGCATGGATTTGATGCTTGCGGACTCTGCCAGCTCAAGTACTTTGATGTTGGTGATGAAGTCACTCCAATGAATGTTGAGGATGGAGCGGAGACAGCGCTGATGGAAGCGTTCTAGGAGCCGTAGGTGATGCCGGTACAGGACCCATGATTTGGAGCCGAACAGGAGCGTGGGTATGACAACGGCTCTGTACACTCTGATCTTTGTGTGTTTCTTCAGGTGGTTGTTTTTCCAAACTCTTTTGTGTAGTCTTCCAAAGGCGCTATTTGCCTTGGCAAGTCTGTTGTCTATCTCTTTGTTGATCCTTGCATCAGATCAAATGCCGAGGTAGATAAACTGGTTGACCGTTTTGAGTTCTGTGTGCCCGATGGAGATGTGGGGGGGCTGGTAGTCATGGTGGGGAGCTGGCTGATGGAGGACCTCAGTTTTCTTCAGGCTGACATCCAGGCCAAACATTTTGGTAGTTTCCACAAAACAATGTCATGCACTGGAGAGCTGGCTCTGAATGGGCAACTAAAGCGGCATCATCTGCAAAGAGTAGTTCACGGACAAGTTGCTCTTGTGTCTTGGTGTGAGCTTCCACATCTTTACTATAATGGGATAACCAGAATTGCACACATTATATATAGTGTAGCATAACCAAATATTTATATTAGCAACAATAGGCGTTCCTTTGTCAAGATTTCAGCATCTATACTTCAACTAGGTATAAAATTGATATAATTAGTTGTAAAATAGGCTTGATGGAAGGAGTCAGAGGGTGGTCGTGAAGAGTTATTTCTCAGAGTGGAGGCCTGTGACCAGTGCTGTTCCTCTGGGTCCCTGCGTTGCTGTTCACATGTATTAAAATTTTACAAGAGAATTTAGGTGGTCTGATTGGTAAGTATGCGGATGACACCATTGGGTTTCCGCATGCATTCATTGAAACACAGAGGTTTGTGAATCTTCAATGCCAGATGCTAGCCCTAATTATTAATCCTAAACAACATTTTGTTTGGTTTTAGTCAAGTCTAACAGTGGCTAACTAATGTACCAAGGTACATTGTTTGATGCATAAGACATGCATGAACCTCATGAATCTCATTCATTCTGGGGAATGGGATGGTGGTGTGTGATTATTATCAGAGTAGAAAAGGAAAAGTGCTTGATTAGTTTCACTTAATTTTAGTTTTCTTATTTGTTGAAATTTTTATGTGTCATCAATATTTTTCTTTATGTATCTAAAAATATATTTCTTAAAATGACTTGAATCAATTTAAATAGTTTGTGAATGATTTGGAGGGGTGGTTGTTGAGATGTGACCAGATTGTTGAACCTTCCACATCAAGGTTTGGGATGAGCAGTGGACTGGGTCTTGACAATATGACCCAATATTTCCCTCAGTTTCTGGAGGTTTTCTTTGAGGTTTTTTTAACTGTTTTGTTTTTAACTTGTAATCTTTCTCCTATGTTATAGCCTAATTCAGATTTTTTTGAGCACACATAATATTTATGCTTTGAGAGACCATTACATAGAGGTCTGTGCCATTGGGCAGTGTTCATTTAGTGTGGTTACTGTTGCTTTCTTGGGCACCAGGAGGATGGTGGCTGCCTTGAATCCTGTCAAGCCAATGTACTGTTGCAATGATATGTTGAAGACATCCAGTAGGATCTCCATCAGCTGGGCCACATATTCTGCTCCCAACCAGGTATGTTGTCTGGTCCTGTTGTTTTGCATGTATTCACCCTGGCTACCCACCTCAATCACGGTTCTTCAGGGGGAGCTAAGGCTTTCTTTGGTGACACATTGCTTTTCTCATCAAACCATTAGTAGAAGGTATTCAACCACTCAGGATGGGAGGCATCATTGTCACGGACTGACCAATAGGGTTGACTTAAAGTCAGTTATGGTTTGAATAGCCTGGCAGATGCACCTTGTGTTGCTAGTGTCACACTGGTATCTGTATTCTCTGTTCATATCCATGATTTGACTTCCTGATTGCGCAGGAGAGTTCAACCATTGTATCCTAATACCATCTGAAGGCAGTGTCACAAGCTCTGAGTCAGGATTTGCTCTGCCTATGTAGCCGTTGATTACTGTAATTGATTGAGACACAAAATAAACTGCTGAGTTCTTCCATGATTGGGAAACAGTTGAGTCAGGGAAGCTGGTGAAGAATGAAGTACAGCACTAGAAAGAATTTTGAACATATTGTGGTCAATTTTCAAATAATAATACTCACTTTCCCTTTCTTGCACTTACTGCCTTTTCATTATGTACTAAACTATTAAAACTTCTGTATTGGTTGTTTCTACAAATCTGAATACAACTCTACCACATCCTGAGTTGTTGCACACATCTCCTTTCAGTGTTCAGATTTTCTTTATTTTACTCATGATGTTCAAAGTTTGTTCTAATTAAGAGTTCCTTCATGAAGGCCATACCTATAACACTGCATCCATGTTCTGGGAGGTGATTAATTTGCAAACAGGAAAGGGGATAAAATGTTTGGCCTTCACTTGGACCATAAAAAGTTCTATCTTTATCACAGGACAAAATATATCTGCGTTCCAATTATACATCTACTTGAAAGCACCTCGATTTAAAAAGTAGAAGCTCTCGTGTTGACATCTTCCTTTGATTTTGCTCTTCTTCCAACAAATCTTTGAAGGTTATCCTAACACTATTTGGGCTGTTGCTGCTATTTCACTTGTGGCACTACAGCATTAACTCAATCACAGGGACTAAACAAATGAAAACCACAAATATGCAAATCTCATCTTTTCACAAGCTTAATAAGGTGTCAGAATGAAAAATTACTGCCTTGTTACCCGTAACATCAACACCCTCCTGGTTTTCTCTTGGGGCCTCACTTTTAACTGCTTTTTTAATGTTACAATTGCAATTCCCAATTTTACTTTTGTCTCTATATCTTGCACTGTTATGTAACTCCATGAGCCCCTAGTATATGCTTATTATTTGTGCACCCAAAAATGCAATTGAGCACTGAGATTATGTTCCTGCCACATAGCAGTTCTCTGACATTGCCCTCCAGGCACACTGGTGTCTATTTTTTCTCCATTGCAGATTTTACAGGCACCTAATTAGTACATTCAAGTAATGTTATCTTAATTAGGACTAGGGTCCAGTTGTGCATAAAGACCAGAGTCACTAATTGCAGGCTGTGTTAATAGGATTGAATTGGAATTCTGTTGACCTAATCTTGAGTTCCTGTATAATCGTCAGCATTTCATTTTCTTTACAATGAAAGAAACCACCTGTTTATGTAGATCTGCATTTATTTTGTGGTTCTAAATTGGTTAACAGTTGCTGATGAAATAAAGGTCTCTATTTGGAACAAGATTCTTGATTGCATCTCAAAAACAATAGAATATGCTATTAATAAAGTCTGTGACAGCCCTGGTGTAATCAGTCAAATCCTCAGCTAAGTCCTTGAACACTGCCAATCTGCTGACACTAAGTCCTACAACCATTCTTCAGCCTCCTGTGACCACCTTCTAACTGTTCAGAAGAATGCTCTTAATGTCACCAACACTAAGGACTTCAGGAAGGGAAAGCCAAAGATGATCACTGGGAATCTGAGGTGGAGAGGGTGAACAAATTTACGTTCTTGGGAGTCACTATCTTGGAGGATCTTTCCTGCAATCAAAACACCAATGGCATTGTGAAGAAAGCACATTAGTACCTCTACTTCCTCAGGAGTTGGCAGAAATTCGGTATGACACCAGAAACCCCGGCAAATTTTTACAGATGTGTGGTGGAAAAAGTGCTGCATCAGGGTCTGGTATGGGCACACCAATACCCCTGAGCATCAAACCCTCCAAAAGGTAGTGGACACAGCCCAAGGCATCACAGACAAATCCCACCCCACTATCGAGAACATCTACAGGGAACGCTGCAGTTGGAGAGCAGCAGTAATCATTAAGAATCCACACCACCCAGCACATGTTCTATTCTCACTGCTGCCATAAGGAAAGAGGTAAAGGAGCCACAATACTTGCACCACAAAGAACAGCTGCTACCCTTTCATCATACTCCTCAACAACAAACTCAAACAGGGACTTATTTAAGTACTCTTACTTGTGCACTTTATTGATTTTTTTTTAAAGTTCTCTCTAGTGCACAGTCAGTTTGTATACATTCATTATCTGCTTGTTTATTTGTACTTTGTTTACATGTATACACTGAGTACAGATTTTTTTGCACTACTAATAAGTGGTAATTTTGCCTGCCCCATAGAAAAAAGAATCTGAGAGTCTGACAATAAATCTGAAATATATCCAACAGAATCACAATCTGTATCAGGCTTAAATTTTTTTACCTTGCATTCTGCATTTATTTTCTGGTTCTAAATTGGTTAACAATTGCTTGTAAAATAAAGGTCTCTATTTGGAACAAAATTCTTCATTGTATCTCAAAACCAGTAGAATGTTATTGAAAATAAAGTCCTGCAACCCCTCATGCAAGACAGCTGATCTTTCTAGAGTTGCTTGGTAACCTTAAAAAAAGCTGTCTAGTTTTGCAGCAAGGCTGAGCTGCTTCTTTTCCAGAGATGGGACTTGGTGCAAGAGTGAGCGAGAGCGGGACATTTTAAAAAGTGCCAGACCGAACTGGGGCTCGAATCCTGCTCTGTCTATAAGGAGTTTGTACATTTTCCCCATGTCTGCATGGGTTTTCTCTGGGGGCTCCAGTTTCTTCCCACCGTTCAAAACATACTGGAGGTATAGGTTAATAGTGTGTAAATTGAGCAGCATGGACTCATGGCCATGCTGCAAGTCTAATTTTTTTTTAATTAAAAGCTGACTGTGATGATACAACCACTCTATAGCCACACTCCTACAGGCCTACTGCAGGGAGCAGCTACTGTACCTGCAGGTAGGCAACCTTGGAGGCTGGCCCCATCATGTCGGCTGTCAATCACCAGCCCATATAAAGACTTGAGCCAGCCCCTTCCTAAATCAGTCGGGTATGTTGAACCAGAGGCAACAGAGACCTGGTGTTCAATTTTAATCTGATTAAAGCCTGTAGTACAGTTTTCTCGAGTATTGTGTTTGTTTGCTGCTAATTAACTGAGGCCAATAAAGGGAAGTTTGAGTGGAGCAGCCATTGTAGGAGACTTTGGTTTAATAGGGTTCAGATGGAACCAGGTAAAACTCAAACTTTGATCTTTAAACCACTCAAATATACAAATTGTCAAATTGCAGTGGTTCTCAACCAGTGGGCCATGGTATTTTTCCATTTGGGTCTTTAAAAATGTTAAATAAAATACTTAAAATGAGTTAACCATGTGTTTTTTAAAGAGCTACCATTGATTTGAAAATATTGCTCAGTCATTGCAACTAGTGGGCCATGGCATGTTAGGCTGGAAGCCAGGTGGGCCTTAGACGGAAAAAGATTGGGAACTATTAGCGACTGGGCTGGTATGTGATATAAAGCAAAATAATTGGCAATATAGCAATGAAATAAGATACCAAATTGCAACTAAGTTAAGGATGTGAGGCAAAGTATGTGTTGTAGCTACATGATGATGGCAATCAAGTTGTGGAACCTATTGTGGTTCCAGGTAACCACATCTGCAGGAAGTGTTGGTTGCTTGAAGAATTTGGGTTCAAAGTTGATGACCTGGAAACTGCACTTTAAAATACTTTGGCACATCGGTGAGGGGTAGGGGGAGATTTACCTGGATACTGTTTCTGGAGGTGGTCACACCCATTAGATTAACTGCTTCAAATTTAGTCTATGGTCAGTGTCAAGAGGGCATGTCTGTTGGTGAGGGAGCTCAGGGATCTGAGAAATAGAGCTGAAGGAGCTTCAGACCTTGAGGTTGTCCAGCAGGAAGGAAATTCTTACTCCATGTGTAGGTCAGAGTGGGGGCTATGGGAAGGGTGAGTGACCAGATCCTTCATTTGGTTCAAGAGGGAAGAGGAATTTAGTGGTAATAGTGGATAGTATTGTTAGGGTAAAATGCATTATTCTGTGTTACAAGGATCAAAAGTCTTGAATGCTGTTTTTCCTGCCCAGTGCTTGGGATTTGGACTTATCACCTGACATGCAGAGGAATTTGGAATAGGAGGGGAAGGTCCAGTTGTTGTGCTCCATGTGGGTACCAAATGACATGGGTAAAAAGACACTGATGGGGGTTGGATATAGGCCTCTAGCACTAAGGATGTAGGGTGCAAATTAAAATGGGCATTAGAGAAGGCATGTAAAAAAAAAATGCAATGTAACTGTGGTCATGGGGGTCTTCAATATTTAGGTAGACTGGGAAAATCAGGTTGGCACTGGATCCCAAGATGAGAGATTTGTGGAATGCCTATGAGTAGCTTTTTAGAGAAGTTTGTGTTCGAGTCGATATGGAAAATTCAATTTTGGATTTGGTGCTGTGCAGTGAACTGGATTTGATTTGGGAGTTTAAGGAGGTGATCACAATGTGACAGAGTTCATTATACAGTTTGAGAAGGAGAAGCTAAAATCTGACCTGTTGGTATTCCAGTGGAGTAAACCTGACAGGAGGCAGGAGAGAAGAGCTGGCTAAACATCAAGTGGAAGAGAACCCTGCTGGGGAAGATGGTGGAGCACCAATGGCAGGAATTTCTGAGAATAATTTGAAAGAAACAGGATCCATTCATCCCAAAGAAGAAAGAACAGTCCAAAGGTAGGTGAAGGCAACTGTGGTGACAAAGGAAGTCAAAGAGAGCATAAAGGCAAAAGAAGGGCATACACTATTGCAAATATTAGTGGAAAACCGGAGGGTTGGGTAATTTTTTAAATCCACAGAAGGCAACTAAAGAAGCAATAAAGGGAAATAAAGATGAAATCAGGAAGTAAGCGAGTCAATAACATGAAAGAGGACACATTTTTGGCAAGAGTTGACATTGGACTGCTGAAAAATGACACTGGAGAAGTAATAAAGGGGAACCAAGAAATGGTGGATGAACTGAGCAGGTCTTTTGCATCAATCTTCTTTACGAAAGACACCTGTGATGTACCAGAAATTTGAGAGGTTCGGGGCAGAAACGAGTGTAGTGGTTATCATGAAGGAGAAGGTGCTTGGGAAGCTGAAGGTGAATAAGACACCTGGACTGGATGGATTACATCCAGTGTTCAGAAAGAGATAGCTTAAAGAAAATGTGAATGCATTGGTCTTTCAGTGATCTTTAAGGAATTGCTAGAGTTGAAAATGGTTCCAGAGAACAGGAAAGTTGCAAAAGTCATTTCACTCTTGAAGGGAGAGGGGCAAAAGGCCAGCCAGTTAACTTCGTGGTTCACAAGATTCCAGTCAATTATTAAGAAGGTTTTGTAGTTCTTGAAAGCACAAGATAAAATAGGCCAAAAATCAGCATTGCTTGCTTGACAAATCTGTCGTAATTCTTTGAGGAAGTAACAAATAGGACAGATAAAGGAGAATCAGGGCTGTTTACTTGGATTTTCACAAGGCCTTTGACAAAGTGCCACACATGAGGCTGCAAAACAAATAGGAGTCTATGGTATTATGGGAAAGATACCAGCAAGGATAAGAGATTGGCTGACTGGCAGAAGGTAAAGAGTGAGAATAAAGGGGATTGCAATGGAAAGTGCCCAAGGAAGTGGAAAGATGGCTGGAGAAGGAACATCAAACCAGTGGGTCATGGAGAGAATGGTCCCGGCAAAAAATGGAAAGGGGTTGGGAGGGGAAGATGTGAGTGATCAAGCAATGAAGTTGTAGATGGTGGAAGTGTCGAAGAATGATAAGTGAAGAATGGAAGTGAAGGTGGTTGAGGTCAAAAGTGAGAATCATTGTCTCACCTTACTCTGTTTGGTGGGGGGAAATGGCATCCTGATTGCTGTGAGAGTGAATACACTGAAATAATAGTTACAAATCAATCCCATCTCCTCCAATGACTCGGCTCATGGTGGAGAGCATCACTGAAAATACAGAGGAACTTGGAGGAGGATTCAACTCTTCATGTGGCTTGTGATTCAGAGGACAGTATGGCTTTCTCAGTACCTTCTGCTAAAGAGACCAACCCAGTTTTGTCAGGGCCACATCTCATTTAACTCACTGAATCAAAGAAAGCAGTTCACTTTCTCACATGCCTGGGTCTTTGAAGACAACGAAGCACTCCCAGCATTTGGACAGAAAGAACAGAGGGCAGTCCAGTTCTATCAATACCAAGACTCCTGATGAACACCCAACCTCTGCACACTGGGAAGAAAGTGAATTTACATGTGGTGAAACCACTATTGTACATATTCATCATATGTTAATTACATGATCTTTCCTGATTGACCCTGCTCTCACTCGCTGACTCGTGACTCCTCCCCTTTCTTCCCCATAAAGGCTGCCATGCCAAAAGCTTGACCCCAATTCGAATCTGGGTCAGTGAGAGCGACCAACACAGGGATGCTGTCCATCTCTTGCAAATAAAAGCCTTCAGTTTCAGCAACTTCAGTCTTTGTGCAATTGATTGTGCATGAATTTTATTTGCAAGAAATTGTTTTGCAACATGGACAAATATATGAATGTTGGATTGCCTGGAAATTGACCGGGGAGAACCCAAGGCAGCCGACAAGTTCGCTATCTTGCACTGCTGTTTCAAAATGTTCTGCACAGCCTCCTCAACTATCCAGGATGATGAGCACAAGCTCTACCTGCTATTCTCATACTTCAGGCACCAAGTATACCAGATGGACCAGGACTGCCAGACATTAGGAGCTGCAAAAGACACCCTGAAGGAGCAGTATAAAGTCAAGGTGAACGAGGTCTATGCATGGCATGTACTCCACTCAGCAGGCAGTGACCAGAAGAAACCTTCAATGACTTCATCAGGGCTCTGCAGGAGCTCACAAGAGACTGCACTGCCAGGCTGTGAGTGCAGAACAGCACACACAGCTGCTGATCAGAGACATCTGTGTAACAGGCATCCACTCCAATTATGTGAGGCAGAGGCTACTTGAACAGAGACAACAGAGCCTACCTCAAACCATCAAACTGGCGAACACGCTAGAGGAAGTGATCCACAGCACCGAATTGTTACCAGTGAACGCGTGGCCACCTTGTGGGGAACACTGGGGCCGCCATCTTGGGAGGCAGGATTGCAAGCCCCCCTCCCTTCCTGAGCTGACCACCGCTGCTGTTAGCAACCACCCAATATGGTACTTCTGCGGCAGACTAAGCACCCGATGAAATATTGCCCTGCCAGGGACACCGGCCGCTCCAACTGCAGGAAGAAAGGATACTTCGCAAAGGTCTGTAAGTCCAAACAAATCCCGAGTTCCAGCAATGCTGCATGTGAGCGGAGGCAATCATCTTCGATGCCATCACTTCAGAGGTCCTCGAATGGCAGCACATGTGCACCACGGAGACCGCAGACTGCAATGTTGTCACTTCTGCCTTCTCCCCTTTCTCTTCTAGCAAATGACGATGGGACTGTGTGCGCGCCATGGGGGCCACAATCTCACGCACCACCTTACCAGCCCGCTGGCAGCTAACGGGACTCCTCAAATGACGAGCTGATGCTGGCAGCAGTAACCCTGGATCAGGACAGAGCCCATCAAATCTCCAGGTCCATAATGGTCATTCAAGTAAATGGCCACCCCACCGTTTGTCTATTTGACAGTGGAAACACTGAAAGCTTCATTCACCCAGACACTGGACAGCGCTACTCCCTTGGAGTGAAGCCTGCAAGCCACATTGTCTCCATGGCGTCCAAATTCTACTCGGCAAAGATTCGTGGCAGTTGCACAGTAACACTGACTATCCGGGGCATGGTATATCGTGACTTTACACTCCTCATACTGCCACAGCTCTGTGCACCCATCCTACTGGGATTAGACTTCCATTGCAACTTAAAGAGCATCACCATGGAGACAACGGGTCCCACCCTCCTCTCAGGGCCTGCAATGGGCAACTTTTAAACCGCCCACCCCTTCTTTCACCACGACCATCAGCCCAAAGCCCAATCACCATGTCTGACATGCGGTCTCTCCACACTTCAGATCTCTCCCCCACTCCTGTTCTCCAATCTCATCCTTGACTGTAAACCGGTCTCCACTAAAAGTCAGCAATATAGAGGCAGGGACAGGGCATTTGTTAAGTCAGAGATGAGATTCCTCCTTGTTGAGGGGGGGGTGATAGTACGAGCCCCAAGAGAGCCCAGGTAGTAGTGGTGAAGAGTGGGGATAAACACCTAATGGTCATCGATTACTCCCAAATCATCAATAGATTCACCCAGCTGGATGCATACCTCTGCCCCACATAGCTGACATGGTAAACCAGATTGCACAGTGCAAGGTGTTCTCCACCATAGACGTTAAGTCTGCATACCACCAGCTCCCCATTCACCCCAAAGACCGCCAGTATACCGCCTTTGAGGAAGATGGCCACTTTACCTTTTCCTGAGGATCCCCTTTGGAGTCACAAATGGAGTCTCACTCTTTCAGAGGGAGATGGATTGGATGGTGGACAAACACTGGTTGTGGCCCACTTTCCCATTCCTCGACCATGTCACCATTTGCAGCCATGATCAGCAGGACCATGATAGGAACCTCCAGAAATTCCTCCACACCACAAAATACCTCAATTTGATGTAACAGAGGGAAGTGCGTCTTCAGCACATGTTGCCTGGCTATACTAGGCTGTGTTGTGGAGAATGGAGTCCTCACTCTTGACCCCAACCTCATGCACCCCTGTTAGAACTTCCACTTCTCCACTGCCTCAAGGCCCTGGAGTTTTTCTCTTATTGCGTTCAGTAGGGCCCTAGCTATGCAGAGAAGGTCTTACCTCTCATCAGGGCCACCATTTTCCCCCGTCAGCAGAAGCCCGCAAGGCATTTGACCATTTCAAAGCCCACATTGCAAAGGCCACGATACACGCAATGGATGAATCCATCCCTTTTCAGATAAAGAGCAATGCGTCAGACTTTGGCCTGGCCGCCACACTTAACCAGGCAGGCAGGCATATAGCGATTTTTTTCATGTACCCTCCAGGGCCCTGACATCCAGCACTCCTCCATTGAGAAAGAGGCTCAGGCTATTGTTGAAGTGGTATGGCACTGGAAGCATTATCTCACTGGAAAGCATTTTTACCCTGCTGGCTGGCCAACAGCCTTAATATTTAATAATCAGTAGTGGGGTAAAATCAAAAATGATAAAATTCTGAGGTGCAGAATCGAG
This sequence comes from Narcine bancroftii, assembly GCF_036971445.1. Classification (NCBI taxonomy): domain Eukaryota; kingdom Metazoa; phylum Chordata; class Chondrichthyes; order Torpediniformes; family Narcinidae; genus Narcine; species Narcine bancroftii. The sequence continues at coordinate 245,591,582 of NC_091470.1, read as the reverse complement.
CTCGCTACCTACAATTATGACATACCATGCTGCCCAGGAAGCTCAACGAGCCCTGTCTCAGGGGACTTGCACCAGTCCACAGATGGATCAACTGCAGGCACTGCACGATGACCTCTACCATCCCCGGATCATCTGTTATTTTTTTCCCACTTCATTGAGCTCCGTAATCTCCCCTACTCCATCAAGGACATCAGGATGCTGACCAAAACTTGCCGGGTGCAAACAACACTTCTACCAGCCCGACTGATCACACCTGATCAAGGTCACTCGCCCCTTTGATTGTCTAAGCATGGACTTCAAATGACCCCTACCCTCCAGCAACCACAACATGTACTTCATCAACATCATCAATGAGTACTCATGGTTCCCCTTTGCCATCCCCTGCCCGGACATGACTGTAGCTACTGTCAAACAATCTGTACACCATTTTTGGATACCCCTGCTACATCCACAGTGATAGGGGTTCGTTCTTCATGAGCGATGAGCTATTTGGTGTCCAAGGGCATTGCCTCAAGCCAGACCACCAGCTATAACACTAAAGGGAATGGCCAGGTGGAGTGGGAGAATAGCATGGTCTGGAAGGCAGTACTATTGGACTTCCAAGGACCTTCCCATCCCCCACTGGCAAGAGGTTCTCCCAAAGGCATTCCACGCTATCTGGTCCCTCCTGTGAACACCCACCAATGAGACAGCTCATGAGAGATTGTTTACTTTCCCAAGGAGATCAGCGTCGGGAACCACCTTACCTACCTGGCTGACATAGGCACATGAGGACACCTAAGTCTGACCCTCTGGTCAAGAGGGTCTAGCTGCTCCATGTGAACCCACAGTAGCCCTACATCATTTCCGGACAGGCATGAGCACATGGTATCTGTCTGGAACCTGGCACACGCAAGACCATCTCAACAACCCCCCCCCCACCCAACCAGCCGACCAGTACGCCCCCCCCCACTCTCCATGGCCCAACTTCCCATCCCCCACCACCTCTGCCAACCTGACAGTCGACACACACACCCCCACACCCCTGGCCCAGCCAATTACCCTCACTGGGCCAACCAGGATAGATCAGCTGAAGCCAACAGAGACCGCTACAGATCCAATGCCAGAGAAGACCACCGAACAGACTGAATTTATGAAGATTGGCCAACCACACCACAAACCCCAGGACTTTCTTTTAAAAGAGGGGTGAATGTGGTGAAACCACTATTGTACATATTTGTCATTTGTAAATTACATGCTTTTCCTGGTTGACCCTGCTCTCATGGCTGGCTTGTGACTCCTCCCCTTTCTTCCCCATAAAGGCTGTCCTGCCACAAGCCTGTCCCCAGTTTAAGTCTGGGTTAGTGTGAGTGACCAACACAGGGATGCTATCCATCTCTTGCAAATAAAAGCCTTCAGTTTTGGCAACTTCATTCTTTGTGCAATTGATCATGTATCATTACATTTGCCCAACAATCAAAACCACAATGGATCACCCACCTCTACTTGCATCCAAGGCTATAGGAGACAATCAACTCCTTCATCTTGAAACAATCTTCATCTTTTTATTCATTAATGGAGTGGGCTGTTCCAGAATGCAACAAATGGTATAGCAGCTTATTCCAAACTTTTCTTTTCATCCACTCAGTCAATAGAATGATGCAGGCTATATATATTATTCAGTAATGTAGGGGGTTGATGGTGGCACTTTCTTCTATTCAAAGATACAGTTGGCCAATGTATATCATTGTTCCCATTCAGCAATAACATCACTTGATGTGTCACCATTTTTTCCATTCAATGTTGGGCAGATGCAAGTCTTAATTTCCATTGATGATACAGCACAGGTAAATCTCATGTGGCAGACATTCAGGTTAGGGAAATTCAACCTTGCAGAATTCCTGTTACGACCTAGAAAGTTCATTCTCATGTGAAGAAAATAAATTATAATTTTTTTAGCTTTCATTTTGTGATGCATGATAAATGATACAGCATTGTTTTACAGAAAATTGTGATAATGACCATTTTCTAGCCATCATCTCTCACCACTTGTATAATGGTTTGACTGTACACTCTTTCCCTTCCTTTCAGTGATGCAGTGGAATGATTCAGGCCATTCTTTTCATTGATCATACAATGAACTAATGCAGATGATTTTTTTTCCATAAAGCAGGACAGCAGCCTAATGCAGGTCATTCTTTCTAGCCAATAATTACATTTTCTGATACAGGGCTCTCCCTCCATCTAATCAAACAGTGAATTGATCCAAATTATTCTTTGCAGCAAATGAGGCTTTTCCTTTAAATTAAAAAAAAATTGTGAGGTGAAGCATGTTGTTGATTGGGAGTCACAGAATTTTCTATTTGATAAAATAGAGATCAAATGCAAGCATATTTTTTTTCCCATTCAACAGCGCAGCATATTCTTTCCATTCAATAATGCATAAGGCTGCTAAAGTCCATCATTGTATAATGAAATGAGTTAATATAGGCCATTCTGTCTTTTCAATAATGCAGTTGGCTGATGGGGACTATTCTTTACATTTAACTGATGCCAGCTATTTTTTTCTATTCAATAATACAATGGGCTTTGGAAATTGTGTGTATATTCAATAGTACACAGTTGTAGTTGAGTTCATCCTTGCACTAATATAGCTGTCTGACCCTGGTGATCTTTCCATTGTTATTGGGATGAAGCAGACCCCTCTTTCCACTCAATTATATGTTTGGGGTGATGCAGGCCCCCTTTCCATTCAACAATATGTTTGGGCTGTTGTAGGCCCCTCTGAGATTAAATGCAATCTTAGCTGTTCAACATTCATTGTGCTCATCCGAGATATTCTTTCCATTCAGCAACACATTGAACTTGTGCAAGAAGTTCCATCCAGCCAATAATAACATTAGCTAATGAAGGTCTAGTCTTCTGTTCAATAATACTATGAGGCTGTAGGGGTTATTTGGGAATTATGAGTTTATTAATAAATTCATTATTTCAAAGAAGAACCCATTAAAAATACTAGTTCTTTCCAGAGCAGAGGATGGTGATATTTCATCTGCATTATCTGATGGTTACTTCCACGATGAAGTCACAAATCAGACAAGAGTTAAACAAAGTGGTTACTTTCTTCCACGATGAGGTCACAAACCAGACAAGGGTTAAACGAAGTAGCCATACAAAAATAGACCCAGTAGAAATCTGTCATCTTTTCCAAAAAGACAATGAAGTGGTCTTATTCCAAAAGCCACTGATTCTGTGCTCCACTTTCCCCAGGAGTAACACACAAAACACCAATTCTGATTACTGTAACTCAACCCTGACTTTCACAGGGTTTCAACCCCTGTGTGTCACATGGATTTTGACCTCTACTCTCCAAACTGAACTCTTCCAAAACTGAACTCAATGTCTGAATTCCATAATATAGTTCTCCAAATCATGTGACTGTGACATCATCACCGAGGTGAGTCCCAATTCTTGGAACCACATGGCCATCAGTTTTATTTCTACCAAAAATCTGTTCCTTTTTCAAAACTATTCCATATCCATAACAACCTCTGACCTCATCTCTGTTCAAGAGGCTTAAGTAGCTTTGATTAAAAAACAGAAGGCTTCCTTCAGCAGTTCTTGAATAATTAAGACCCACTTAAAATCCATTAGCTGTGTCTGTCCAAGACGATGCAACTCCGAGAATGAACACACTTTTCTGAGTATGATAGTGTATCTGCAAATTTGCTGTGACCTCTGTGTGACCCTGTACCAGTCTACAACTAAGAATACAGATACACTATTTTAACTCTATAATTTACTAAGATAGTTTAATATTAAAGATTAACATAAATCTTTTACACATTCAATAATGTGGTGGCTGTTACAGGCCATATTTTCTTTTCAACAATGCAGTGGGCTGATGGAGGACACTTTTCATACAATAAAACTGAGTTGAGCATGTCATTTTGTTTCTTCTCAATGGTAACTTGACAGATAGAGGCTTCTCATTTCATTTATTTGTACCTTGGGCTGAACTAAAAGCCATTTTTTAAATTTAAAAAACCTCTCAGTAGATATTGGTCTTTCTTTACACTGAGCTATTCGGTGAGCAAGTGCAGGATACATTTCTGTTATAATTAAATATAACTGATGCAGGATCTTTTTTCGACTTCCCAAATGCAAGTGATTCTTTCCATTCCATAATGAAATAGAATGAAACAGGCTATTCTTTTGTGGAGTGGGTGTTAAAGGCCATTCCTTCAATTCATGAATAAAGTGGGTAGCACTTTATTGGAGGCTGCTCTCTCCAATGATAAAAATATCTGATGTAGACCTCGATTTCCATTCAATATAGCAATGAGAGCACCTTGGATGATCTGGATTGGAAGACCTTATCCTGGGAGTAGATGTGACAGAGACGAGGAATTGAAAGAAAGGAATAGAATCCTTGAAGGAGACAGGGAATGAAGAAATGCAGTTGAGATAACTGGGAGTTGGTGGTGTGACAGATTATAGATATGTTTTTTGGAGATAAATTGGGGAAGGTTTTTTTTTTAAAAAATGTAGGTCACATATAAACCCTTTAAAATGGATCTTATTTAAAATACTGGAGCTCTGCTCATGCTAGACAGGCCAGCACCAAGAGCCTTTGTAAATGCTTTGGAGAGTGCCCAAGAGACTTCACTAATGGATTGTTGTTTACAAAAAGGCAACAGATGAAAGAACTTGTCAGAGCCACAAGCTGTTTGTGAGTGGAACTTGTTGGTTTTGCAAGCATAGCGAGTAAAACAATCTTTTTCTCAGAGAGGGAGAGATCAGTTCTGTAGTGCTACAGTCAGCAGCAGCTGGGATTGGAACATGACAAACCGGAAAGCTTGTGGAAAAACCCCATTTTGAAGACAGGTCGTGAATTCTTAGTTCAGCCTCGTCAAAGCCCTTGTGGTGCATACAAGCGGCTGCATAATGTTTCACCTGAAACAAAAAGGAACTCTGATGACCTGAAAGAAAGAGGTCATCATCTGGATAACCCTGATGGAGCAAGTTTTTTTGGCAAGGCACTGAAGTGACTGATCTGAAGGATTCAGTTGTGGGTGTTCAATGAGCAACAAATCTATCTTAAAACTGACAAGAACCTTCCTGAGCACCAAAGCCTGGTGAAATTTATAAATGTTAAATTCTCTGCACAGTGTAAGAATTGCCAGCAACCAGTGAAGTTGGAGGAGTGAGAAGTAAGATTGGACTGTGAATCAAAGAACTTTTCTGAACTTACACACACATTACATACATATGTGCTTACATTTAGAAGGGGGTTATGTTGTTAAAAGTAATAAGAAAGTTTGATCCTGTTTTCGTGTTTAAAGATAATTAAAAGCAACTTTTGTTTAAGTAACCATTTGTTTTGGTAAATTTCTATTGCTGCTGAGTTTTGGGGTCTTCTGGGCCCATAACATTATAGAAACAGATGGGCTTTTATTAACAACAGAATGGAGGCATGTCCATGCTGTTGACTATCCTGGACTTAGGAGGGAGCTGTGGCATAGTCACCTTCATACAGGAGTATGTGGGAGGAGCCACAGGCACAGACAGTAAGGGGTGTGTCCAGATGAACTATAACAAGTACTAACACAGCCAAAACACAAAAATGTTATTAGAGTGTATTGAGTTTAGACATCCATCATGAAAATGACGTGGTCGGGTTTAGGGAACTGAAGGTTGTTGAAGTGATGGAGGTGGGAAGGGACTGGACAAGGGGGCAAAGTAAAGTTGAGGTAATGTGGTATCAGTTTGATGGGACAACAATGGGTCTACCAGAACAATTGGTTTGTGGATCTTTGGTAGGAGATAGAACCAAGCAATGTGAGGTTGGGAAACAATGAGGTTGGAAGCCATGGGAGAGAGATGACCAGAAGTCATGAGGACAGAGATAGTGTGTAAGATGGTTTTTGTTGGGGTCCTGTTCAAGGGATAAGTAAGGGGGTGTGGCCATGCTAAGGAGCTGAGCAGATGTGCTTTGAAAGAGCTCTCTACAAAAAGTATTAAAAAGATGGTTAGAAAGCTCAAAACCAGAATTTTAGTGTAAAAATGGATAAAACTAGTGTCAGAAATGGATAAAATAAGTGCCAAATGACCAAAGCAACCAAAAGCAAAAACTGAAGAAACAACAGCTCAGCCAGAAACATCGAGTAGAAGCCCAATGAGCAGCGACTCAGGAGGGGCCTTGGGACTGACTGAACCCAGCAGAGCTGGGGAGGTGGGGGGGGGGGGGGGGGGGAGGTTCAGCTTAAGATATAACCAACATCCTGAACAAAATGGAAATTTTATGCACTCATTACACGAGTGTGGAATCAGCAATGAGATTCATATCAGAAAAGGTAATGAAAATCAAGGAAGTTATGGAAGACTTAATGAAACAAATTACTCATTCAGAGGCTGAGCTGGACAAAACAAAAGACAGGCTAAAGGCTCTGGAAGAAAAGCAAAAAGATAGGGCACAGAAAAAAAGGATTGATGGACAAGACCGACCATGTGGAAAATTTCAGCAGATGTAACAATGTAAGAATCGTTGGAGTGAGAGAAGGAATAGAGGGAAAAGACGCAGTAAGTCTACTTGAAACGCGGATCCCTCAAATGCTGGGACAAAACAACTTAAATGCAAAGCTGCAAATTGAAAGGGCTCACCGGAACCTCGAGCCAAGAAGAACCAGCGAACAGTAACCCTGACCAGTCCTGGTAAGACTTTTCAGATAGGAAGAGAAATGTGATCTCGGGAGCAGCATACAAATATTCAAAAAATAATAATGGCACATTAGTGGTGGACAATGCAAAAGTAATGTTTTTCCAGGACTTTAGCCCTGCCTTGGTTAAACAAAGAAAGGAAATTGACAAGATAAAGAGACAACTGCAATCTAAAAACTTTAAATACTCAATGATTTACCTAGCAGCATTGAGGGTGGATGTTTCAGAAGGTAATTGATGAATTTTCAAGAATAAAGTAGTGGAAGAATTTTAAAGAAAGTTATGAAAGGATTAAAGTTGCCAGCTAAAGTACTGAAAAGACCATTTCAAAATGGGACTAACTGAAAGATGTATCTTTTTATTTATATTTAGTAGCACTGAACTGTTTTGTTTTCACTGATAAAAGAAAAATTGTGGTTTATATGGAGAGTTCTGAAAAGATAGAAAGGTAGTAAGGAAAGGACCAAGGTGGAAAGATGGGGGGGGGGGGGTGGGGAGAGATGGTGCCAGGAGAGAAGCGGTTTTAAAAGATGGCGCAAAAGGGAGGGTTTCTTTTTCTTCTTCTTTGGAAGAATCTTCAGGCTTTCTGGTACTATTGTCAACTTCACTGTCAGAGCTAGGGATGTGTGTTTCTTGAAGTGGAAATTTACATGTTTGAAATGTGTCTTAAAAGGGAAATGTTATGACAGTATTTTAAAAATTGATAAGATTTTATTGTTATACAATATTTGTTTGAAAATGGTATGGATAAAACACTAAAGTTTATTAGTCTTAAAATTAATGGGATAGCAACTAACAATAATTTGAAACATCTGTACAAATTAAATTATGTTCTTCTTGGGAAGATAGTAGGAAATGGAGATACTTACTTTGGTGGGAAGGGTTAACTGCGTCAAAATGAAAGTGATGCCAAGACTGCAATACCTTTTTCCAATTGCTGTCTATTCCGTTACCAAAAATTTTTTTTAAAGCTATTAAACAACCATATTAGAAAGTTCCTATGGATTAATAAGGTACCAAGAATTGTATTTGAAAAACTGACATGGGACTAGAGGCTAGGAGGACTTAGACTCACAAATTTAAAAAAAATTACCTAGCTGCATATGCTAGATTTTTTGCTGCTTTCTTTCTGAAGGCAACTCTTGTCTTGGGAATGTACTCAGTGGAGGAGGGGAAGCAAAGGACTTTATCTATAAATGGAGTGTCAAATCACTAAAGAAAAAGACGGTTAATCCTATTTTAATACATATGTTTAGAACATGGCAAGAAATTAATGAATGTTTAGGAAAAAATGTAGGGATTGTGGCGATTAGAGGAGCTGAAGGAAATCACCGCTACCACACCAATGGTTGTTAATGACCGTTTTTATTCAAATTCAGTGTGCCCCTATAAGGACAGCATGAGCTCAGTCACCTCGTGTATTGTGATGTCATAATCATTGCCCACAGTGCGCACTGGAAGGGATGCTGGAGTCAGAGAGAAACCTCTCTGACCCCAAAGCTGCCCTGCCATGTGGCAATACAAGTGGGTGCGGTTCACCATGAGGATGTGCGCCACCACACAACTCCCCCAGAACTGGCTACGTGTCCTGTCGCTTTGGTGGCCAGCCCTGGTGCTTGGGTGCGGCCATCTGCACCGTCTGTGATAAGTCCAAATGAGCAGCCTTTAAGCGGTCCACAGTAAACAGTTCTTCCCTGCCCTCCACATTTAAAGTAAAAGTCCCACCCAACCACTGGAGAACTTTGTACGGCCCTTCGTATGGGCACTGCAGCAGGGCCCTCTGTGGTCCTCTCCGGACGAACACAAATTGTGCCACATCCAGATCTTTCGGTCAATGGGATTGTCAGGTGCCGTGGTGAGATGGGGGTGGCGGGGTTAGGTTGCCTAGTAGTTTACGGAGGTCCGTGAGCTGCTCACCTTTGTTGTGCTTTGTCTCGGCCTCCAGGCCAAAGAATTCACCTGGCAGGGAGAATGGCGTGCCGTAAACCATTTCTGCTGACGAGGCTTGCAGGTCCTTCTTGGGCACCGTCCTAATCCCAAGGAGAACCCAGGGCAACTTGTCTACCCAGTCAGGGCCGGAAAGTCTTGCCATCAGAGTGGACTTTAGGTGTCGGTGGAACCTCTCTACCAACCTGTTAGACTGTGGGTGGTAGGCCGTGGCGTAATGCAGTGTAACCCCTAAAAGCCTTGCCAGCTTTGACCATAGTGTGGATATAAATTGGGCACCTGTCGCATGATATACACCAGCACGCCAAAACGAGCGATCCACTGGCTGACCAGAGCTCCAGCATAGGTCTCCGTTGACACCTCACGGACCGGAATGGCTTCCGGCCACCTGGTTGCTCTGTCCATTATGGTAAACAGGTACCGCGACTACCTGGACACTGGCAAGGGGCCCACAACATTCACGTGGATATGCTGGAATCTCCACGTTGCCAAGTCGAAATGTAGAACAGAGGCCTGTGTGTGCCTGTGGACTTTAGACATCTGGCACTGGATGCAGTTGCGGGTTAGCGCTGCCATCTCCTTCTTGAGGCCATGCCAGACGAATCGCTGCGCCACCATATGCACTAGTTTTTACTGAGGGGTGGGGAGATAGTGAATAGAGCTGACAACCCTTGCCCTCCACTCCTGTGGGACTACCGGGCGTGGTGAGCCAGTGGAGGTGTCACAGAGCAGCGGCTGGGCGGAGTCAGGAAGCTGGATATCCTCGAGCTGGAGTCCTGAGATAGCAGTCTGGAGAGATTGAGTTTCGGCATCGTGCTGCTGGGCCTACGCTAGTTGCGTGTAGTCAAGGCTGGGAGCTAGCGTGCTGATGGCTGGGCGGGGGAGCACATCCGCAACCACATTGTTTTTGCCCTCCCTGTGCCGGATGTCTGTCATAAATTCGGACTTGTAGGACAGGTGGCACTGTTGCCTGTCCAACCACAGGTCTTTGGCCATAGCCAGTGCTTGGGTGATGCGCTTGTGATTGGTAAAAATGGTGAAAGTTCTGCCCTTCAAGAAGAATCGGAAGTGGCAGATGGCCAGGTACAGTGCCAGGAGCTCCTGGTCAAAGCACTGTATTTAAGCTCTGGCAGCCGCAACTGTTTACTGAAAAAGGCCAGCGGCCGCCACTGCCCGTCTCGCCACAGTTTCAGTACTCCCCCGACCGCCGTGGTGGAAGCATCAACTGAGAGCACCATGTGTGCTTCCGGGCGTGGGTGCACCAACAAATTTGCCTCTGTGAGGGCCAGTTTTGTTGCAGCGAAGGCCTCATCTGCCTCCTCTGACCAGGCCAAGGTCTTCTCTTTTGTCGTGATCAGCACAAAAAGAGAGCGCATGATACGGGCAGCTTTGGGGATGAATCTATGGTAAAAATTTACCATTCCTACAAATTCTTGCAGGCCCTCGAGGGAGGAGGATTTGGAAAAACACTGAATGGCTGCCACTTTCTCTGGTGCCAGAGCTGCTCCAGACGCTGAGATGGAGTGGCCCAGGAACTGCAATGTCTGTTTCCCAAACTGGCATTTGGCCTTGTTGACCATGAGGCCGAATTTTGCCAGCCAGGCGAACAGGGTACAGAAATGGGCCTTGTGCTCTTCACGGATACAGCTGGCTACCAGGATGTCATCTAGGTAGATAAAGACAAAGTCCAAATCCATACCCATTGTGTCCATGAGGCACTAGAATGTCTGGGCCGCGTTTTTCAACCCGAATGTCATCTGGAGGAATTTGAACAAGTCAAAAGGGGCGATAATGGCGGTCTTTCCAATGTCATTGGGGTGGAGCAGGACCTGGTGGTATCTGCGCACCAGATCGACTTTTGAAAAGAACAGCGCGCCGTGGAGGTTAGCCGCGAAGTCTGGATATGGGGAACCGGGTACCTGTCCAAAGTTGTGGTGTCATTTAGCCATCTGTAGTCTCTACAGGGCCTCCAACCCCCTGATGACTTCTGGACTATGTGCAGTGGCGCAGCCCAAGCGCTGTCCAACCGCCAAACGATGCCCAACTCCTGGATTCTGGAGAATTCCTCCTTTGCCTGTTTTAGCTTCTATGGTGGCAGCCTTCTAGCTCTGGTATGCAGCGGGGGGCCTTTTGTGGAGATGTGATGGAAAACTCCCTGGTGGGGGTGGGGGGGCAATGTCGAAGTGAGGCTCCAGGGTGGCAGGGAACTCACTGAGGATCTCTGCAAACTTGTCTGTGGCGGTGGCTACCGTGGCGATTTTGGGTCTGTCATCATCCGCCATCCCCAGGCGCACCGAGCGAAAGGTGCAGGCATTGAGCAGCCTACTGCCCCTCACGTCCACCAGCAGACCGTGAGCCATTAGGAAGTCAGCCCCGACAGTGCGGTGCCCATCGAGGCCAGGACGAATCTCCAAGTGAACTTTTCATCCCCAATCTGTATCTGTGCCCTACGGGTGCCATAGGTCTTGATTGCAGAACCATTGGCAGCCCGCAGGGTTGGACTGGTGGTCCGGGTTCAAGTTTCCAGCACTATAGGGGGAAGGACGCTCAGCTCGGCCCCTGTGTCCACCAGGAACCGGCAGCCCATGAACTTGTCAGTGATTTAAAGGAGCCTGTTCACGTGGCTAACCGTGGCAGCCACCAATGGAGGGTGGCCTGACTGTTCCCCTGGAAGTCGCAGGGCTGACGGAACCTGCGGGCATTCTCTACCCTGTACTGGTGATAAAAGCACCATGTTGAATGGGTTTCCTCCGGCTTGTACTTGGGGGTATCCTGCGGATGGTGGAGCCCCAGCTTGGACAATTGGCTGAGGGCTGCCTCGTTCTCCTGTTTTACGCACCAGAGGGCATCTGCCCAGGCTGCAGCCTTGCGGGGGTTCGGAAAAGTCCTTTTCAGACAAATGGAGTCGGATATCTTTTGCTATCTGTTCAAGGAATATCTGGCAGAAGAGGAAACACGGTTCATGATCCTCTCCCAGGGCCAGCATTTCATCCATGAGGGCTGCAAATTCCCAACCCATTCAGATGTAAGAGCCTGGAAGCACGCTGCTGGGGAATGAGGCCAAACTTCCCCAGGAAAAGATTTTTGAGGGCAGTATACTTGCCCACTGCTGGTGGCCGGTGAATGATGTCGTCCACCCTCGCCGCCATGACCTGGTCCAGCACGCCCACAACGTGGTAAAATTTTGTGGCGTTGGCAGAGATGTTGCAGAGATGGAATTGTGCCTCTGCCTGCCTGAACCACGCCTGTGGGTGATGAGGCCAGAAGGGGGAAAGGTTTGAGGGCTACAGCATTCACCTTGGCTGCGTCCATCATTCGCTGGGTCAAGATAGACGTCTGAGCCCGTCGGGGTCACCACTGTGGCGATTGCAGGAGCTGAAGGAAATCACTGCTACCACAGTTAACGACTGTTTTTATTCAAATTAGGCGTCTCCCTTTAAGGGCAGCATGAGCTCAGTCACCTGGTGCATTGTGATGTCATAATCGCTGCCCAGGGTGTGCGCTGGAAGGGATGCTGGAGTCAGAGAGAAACCTCTGACGATGCCATTTCCCCATGGCTGACCCGCCACATGGCGATACAAGCTGGGCCGGTTCGCCATGAGGATGTGCGCCACCACAGGATATCAATAAAAGCACCATTGTATAAAAATGTTATTGCCTATTAATACAAGCAGTAGAATATTAAATTTGTTGTTTGACAAAGGCAAAAGATATATAAAGGACTGTTACATGGAAGGAACTCGTGTCCTTTGAACAATTAAAACAATACAGAGTGGCCAATTGGACCACCTTCTGTTTTCTCCATCTTAGATCATTCTTAAGAGAACAATGGGGACCAATGTTGTCCCCACCTTCAATTAGTGAAACTGAATGAACAATCTGGATGGGGAACATACCCAAATTTATAACAGAAATGTACTATTCCCTCCAATGCGAAAGTACAAAACCAGGGTTGCAGAAATCAAGGAAAAGATGGGAGTCAGACTTGGATATGGTGATTTCAGAAAGAAGCTGGTCAGACTGGTGTAAAGACAGCATGACATCAATTATAAATGCAAGAAATGGACTGGTTCAGTATAACTTTTTACACCAATTATATCTTACCAAATGTGGGATTGAGATAGGAACGTTTCTACATGCCACGTGATCGTGCATGAAGGTGAGACCATTTTGGCGAAGAATTACAGAAAAATTGCAGAGGAGTGGCCTTCATGGGCGATCCGGAGCTATATCGGTTCGGTAATTTTATGGAAATAAGCAACAAATTGACCAATTTCAAATCTAATTTATAAAAATGTATCGCAATCACTTGGAAATATGACTCCTCTCTACTTATTAGCATGATGGACTGAAGAAATGAACAGCTGTATACCTATGGGAAGAAAATCACTTATAACTTAAAGAACAAATATGACACTTTTGTAAAGGTCTGGCAGCCATACGGGACCACATAGGGACCCAGATATAGTAATAAAAAAGTTATAAATATTATACATACAAAAACAGTTTCCCAAATTGTACTCTCTATATTTAAAATATATGTAAGCTCTGACATTAAATAGATCTGTATGTGTGGAAGGGTGGGAGGGAGGGACTGTTTTGTTTTTGTCATTTGTTGCATTTGTAAGAAAAAGTTTAATATATTCCATGCATCTAAGAGCTGTCAACTGTCCTCAGCAAGGTCAATGCTCCAGACCACAGTAGCTATACTATCCTTGTCTGTGGGTTGGATTATGAGTTGTGGATTGCTGTGGGGAGAGTGGAGGGCAAAGTGTTCTGAGGGGGTGAGATTAGAATAGCTGAGGGGAGTGGTGAAGTCAAATTGGTTGCAGACTTGGCTCCAGAGTGGGCAGATGGCAAAAATGAGGAATCCAAGAGGAGGAAGGCTTCAGGCAAGAGAAGAGGTCTTCAATAGAAGGTGAAGAATCCTTGTGAAAGAAGTAGGCATGGAGATGATGGGGAAAGATTTCTGTATCATTGAAGCCAAGAGGAGGAGGAAGGTGCTGAGGGGGACTGGTTGGGTCTATTGTTGAGAAAGGTCTATTTTCAGACCTCCTAGCTTATTGCAGACATGCTTCTACAGCCATATGTCCTTCCTAGCTACTTGCCACCACTGACATCTTGTGCCACACATTTTCCAACTCCATTTCCAGGCTTTCCAGTTTGGCCCTGACAATGATCTCAGGTGCATTGACTGTTGCTCTCTTTGCTTCGCTTGACTTAACTCCATACAGTAGTCTGATGCGGTTTGTTTTTCATTTTGAGGAATATGGTGGCTGATGCAGATGATGTACTGTCATTAACTTCAAAGACTAGAAGTTGCCAGAACGATAAGCTTTTAATTGCTTAAAACTGTATGCACACTCAAGTTGCTTGGCTTGAGTCCAGAGCTCATACTGGGGAAGGGGTCAGAGCATAACAGCCTTTATTATGGGTTCCAAGGGGAGGAGTCACTGGTACAGTCAGCACGGAGACAGGTCAGCCATACACACAGAGATTGTAACCAATAGTAATACAGTGATATCACCACAGCATGCCATTTTGTTTCCCTTCAATTATGTCTCGACTGATGGAAGCCATTCTTCAATTCACAAATATAATGGACAGTGGCAGTCCTTTTCTCCATTCAACAATACACTGAACAAATGCCAAGCATTCTTTACATTCAATAATGCGAGCTCTTTAAGGTCAATATTTCTATCAATCATAGAGTGGGCAATGGTAGGCTGTTCTTTCTATTCATTCATACAGTCCTCTGATGCTGGCTCAATCTCTCTCTTGACTAATTCAGTGGACTGATGCAGACTACTTTTTATTCCATTTCAATGATCTTTTATCAGATGGAGGACACTGTAATGGAGGATTAAAACCATGTACTCAGATGCTTTTTGCTTATGTGGAACTGACGACACTGGGTCCACACACAGGTCACCTTACTTTCAGAACTAGCAGATGTAATTAAACTCAGCCATGGGGACTTATCTGAAGATACACTTTGAAATGGAATTCCACCGTGAGGCCCAGGGAAAGCAGTTGTCAAATACGACACTCTGAAATTGACGTATTGGTCACAACCTGTCTTGCTCAAGAAGTTTTAATGAGTCCTTGTATCTACGAGATAAACCAGGATATCATAGCATCCTGCTCCATAATAATTAATCTTCTAAATTGTAGAATAGTATGCTCAGCTTTGATTTTGACTGACAAATGTTAGAGGGAGTGGGTGCATGATTAATTGTTTTTGGGGTATAAAAGTCTGTGGTCCTGCTGCTGAAGTTTAGACTCTCCGAGGGGTGGGAACACCCCTTGTCAAGAAGGAAGAACAGCCAGAGTCCGAGCAACGTCCCGGTCGGGGGAGGTGGAGAAGCTGCTACCAGCGCCCTGACAACCTACTACAAGTGTGCAGTTGTTGCCTCGCTTCGGCAGTTGGGACCAGTCCAAGCGTTGATAAGTATAGTTGGGAAGGGCTTGCATATTGTAGTGTGAAATCAGCTTTTGAATTAGTAATAAACATTTGTATAAACTGAACTGCTCTCGGTGTGTGTGTCTATTTTCTTTCGGTAGCTCAAACACTGTGACCAATCTAAAATGAACAAAATGAGAGGTATAAGTTTACCCAAGACAATTGGCGCTGCGAGCAGGGTTGGTCTCAAGATGTTTCGCCGAAAGAAAGAGGTGAGCCCTGAGCAGTTCTTGATTCCTGGATGGACTTCCAAAGACGATGGGTTTGGCATGTTGGCCAATACCCTGTCTTTGTTGGGACCACCCATTAGTTGGGATGAGAAGTTAGACTCATCAAGTGCACCTCTGGGAGAGCGGGTTGCCACTCTCCTTCGAGAAAGTAAATTTCCTGATAAAAAGGGAATGCTGACGAATGGTTTTTGGTTGCTGGCCACAGCATTACGCCACTCCGTTCAGCGTGAAGCAGAATTAATTCAAAGAGAAGTAGAATCTCAGTGCAAAAGAAAGCAATTAGAGGAGGAGCTAGAAGTCCTGCGACAATGCTGTTCCATGATGAGCGAGATTGTTCGTACCAGTCAGGACAGAGCCAAAGAATGGGAAGATAAGCATGTCCAAATGATTTGCCGTAATATTAAACTCCGGCAGCAGCTCTGTGCAGATAAGGAAAGGCATGGAGTAGAACCCGATCCATATCGTATTCATGCCATGATAAGGAATGGTGACGATCCTGATGTAATTGAGGATTGGGATGGGAATATCTGGAATGACAATGGTAATAATGCAGATACTCCTCAGCATGTGTCTAACATACTACCCTCTCCATCTGCTGTTCATGCCCGCCCTATAAGGCAGCAGATTTCCCAAACAGACAGAAGGGGGGATGATGTAAGGGTAGAGATGGAAGGGATAGATACCCCGGTTTCCCATGTGGACCCAGGGGAAAATACCCAAACCCCTGCTTATGCTCTATGGCCTACTCCCTCTGTTGGATGGCCTCCACCTCCTCCCCTAGACTGGGTGGAGGACCCTGTGAGCCAAAGTGGGAACAGGGGTCGGAAGGAGTCAATGATCAGTGATTTCTCTGTAAAAGAGCTGGCTGCCATTGGAGATCGATTTAGGCAAAAAGCAGGGGAACATCATCCCCAGCTGCTGAGTCCTGGCCCAGCTGTGCTTTCTGCTCCCACTGCTGCTTCTATCGAGCTGGCTTCTCCTGCTCCAGTTACTCATGATGAGGTAAAACAATGGGTTAAACAGGCTCTTAAAGATAACAATAGCATGTGGTCCTGGAAGCCCCCGAACCCTTCTGAAGCCTGAAGGTGTGGGCAGGATTCCCGTGTCTACTCCATCGAGACACGGCGCACACACGGGGATCCGTGGCCCTACATACCGTTAACAATCCACTGGGGTGGGGGTAATGATCGCCAATACTTGGCTTTGGTCGACACCGGTGCAGAGCACTCGGTGATTCCTGGTAATCCAGACCTCTGGACTGGACCGGCCTTTCGAATAGAGGGGTTGGGAGGAGCGGTCACCCTGGCAAAGGAAATAAAAGTCCGTGCCACGGTGGGTGATGGCCCTTCCCCCATATGGTTACATGCGTTGGTAGCTGCCACTGACGAGTGTATTCTGGGTATTAATATGTTGGCCGGTACAGCCCTTAATACTAGCCAAGGGGGGTTTGCATTCGGAATTCGGACTATTACAAAAAGATTAGTGGTGGGTCAGGCCAAGTGGGATCCCGTGGTGGTGCCACCCCCCTCAAAACCTGTATGCATTCCGCAATATCGCCTCCCTGGAGGGCAGGAGGAGATTACCGCCACCATTGATGCTTTGAAAGAAGAAGGGGTAGTGAGGCCTGCAACGTCGCCCTTCAATAGCCCTGTTTGGCCTGTCCAGAAGCCGGACGGCTCCTGGAGAATGACGGTTGATTATCGTTTTTTAAATAAACATGCCCCACCACTTGCTTCGGCAGTTCCGGACATTGTCACCCTTATTGAAAACATTGCTACTGGGAACTCAGGAACATGGTATGCTGTCATTGATCTCGCTAACGCCTTCTTCAGTATTCTTATAACTGAGGACTCACAGGATCAGTTCGCCTTTACCTGGAAGGGGCGCCAGTATACCTTCACCCACCTTCCAGTATCGCCTTCCCTCTCAATTCACCATTATATTGATGATGTGGCCTCCTGGAGCCTCTGGCAGAAACAAGAGGGTCGCCGAGTCCCACTGGGATTCTGGTCACGTACCATGCCTGAGGCTGCCACTCGTTATTCTGTTTTTGAACAACAGTTACTAGCCTGTTACTTGGCCCTGCTAGAGACTGAAAGAATGACAGGTGATGCAGATGTTCAATTGCGACCTGCACTTCCTATAATGAATTGGGTCCTGGCTAATGATGCTAATCTAAAGATCCGGCGGGCTCAGCAGTCTTCTATTGTTAAATGGAAGTGGTATATTCAGAGTCGTGCGACCAGAGGGCCTGAAGGGGTGGGCCGCATACACGAACAGGTGGCTTACCATCCTAGGTCAGGAACTCAGTTATCGGAGGAGGGGGATGGTGGCTCCAGTCAGTATGCTGAGTTGAAGGCAGTCACTTTACCACTAGATCCCCATGATCACCCTCTTCGCCTGTTTACTGATTCCTGGGCTTTGGCTAATGGACTTGTGGTATGGATGCCTGATTTGCAAAAGAACAACTGGATGATACATGACCGCCCAGTATGGGGCAAAGAGTTGTGGCAGCTGTTGTGGGATGCTTCCCACCATCGTGAGATAACCGTTTATCACGTTGATGCCCATACCAATATGGCGACTAACATGGCTCAACATAATGCAGTAGCAGATCAGCTTGCCACTATCAGCTGTGCTGATACCGTCCCCCTGGCTCGATGGGCACATGAACAGAGTGGTCATTTGGGGGAGAAGGGATCAGCTATGTGGTCCCATACACATGCTTTATCCATCCATAAGGATGATGTCCGCATGGTCGTATGTACATGCCCAGAATGTCAGCTTGTGAAGTTCCATACCGTTCCACCTGGTCCGCATGGCCGAATAAAACGGGGTGCTCATTCAGCTGTGGTCTGGCAAATTGATTACATAGGCCCCATGCTAGACTGCATGGGTAAATATTACGTCCTAGTAATGGTTGACACCTTTTCGGGCCTGGTTTTTACTTTTCCCACCAAGACGGCTGACCAAGCTAGCACTATCCAAGGACAAAACCATTTGATTTATCGTTATGATGTTCCAGAGGAGATTCACTCTGATAATGGCTCGCACTTCTCCGGGAAAGCAATCTGTGATTGGGAAAATGGCAACGGTATTTTATGGGTCCACCATATTCCTTATTACCCGCAGGCTGCCGGGTTAGTTGAACAAATGAACGGCTTACTGAAGGAACAAATTCATTTGTTAACATCACTGGGGACCCAGAAGGGATGGTGCCATGTGCTGCAGCAGGCAGTCGACAATTTGAATCATCGCCCTTTAAAAGGAGGTACACCTTTCCACCGACTTCTTCACGCTCCTGAATTACAGCCTATTCCAGAGGAATAACAGTCATTGCCCCCCATCCCCGAACTAGAGAATGTTGGACAAAAGGTATGGGTGGCACCACCAGGTAGTGGCCCTCCTGTAAAAGGGGAAATAGTGACACCTGCCCAGGGTAACACTCAGTGGGTAGCTATTGAGGGACAGGATGATTTAGTCTGTTTAAACACTGAACGCTTATGGTATTGTGAGTGACATGTGTCAGGCTTCTTTGTTCCAGGTTCTCCATTTTACACTCCTGGTGATCTGGCTTAACAGCTGCTTTGATGCCAGCAATTGGATTTGTAATGTCGAGGACGTTCCAAGGGAGTTCCCCGTGGGAAACACGGTCCGATGCATTACACCAAGGAAGTCCTCGGTCACCAGCCTCAAGTGCAGCTTATATAAATATGTTATTGTTCAGCATGTTTCAAAATCTGTTCGTGAGCTCCAGTATCTGGGTATTGTGGCCAACAAGGATAATTTGAGCCTTGGTTGGAATCCTTTCTCATGGCTAACTGCTACATTTGGGGGAGTGGGCCACACTATCCTCCGTTGGTTGCTCGCGTCATTGCTTATCTTTGTAATTGTTGTTTTGATTTCTCTTTTTTCGCTCCCTCTGTACTCAAATACTGGTTAGGCCTCGCAAATGACAGATTGTGACCAAGGGGTGGAATGTAATGGAGGATTAAAACCATGTACTCAGATGCTTTTTGCTTATGTGGAACTGACGACACTGGGTCCACACACAGGTCACCTTACTTTCAGAACTAGCAGATGTAATTAAACTCAGCCATGGGGACTTATCTGAAGATACACTTTGAAATGGAATTCCACCGTGAGGCCCAGGGAAAGCAGTTGTCAAATACGACACTCTGAAATTGACGTATTGGTCACAACCTGTCTTGCTCAAGAAGTTTTAATGAGTCCTTGTATCTACGAGATAAACCAGGATATCATAGCATCCTGCTCCATAATAATTAATCTTCTAAATTGTAGAATAGTATGCTCAGCTTTGATTTTGACTGACAAATGTTAGAGGGAGTGGGTGCATGATTAATTGTTTTTGGGGTATAAAAGTCTGTGGTCCTGCTGCTGAAGTTTAGACTCTCCGAGGGGTGGGAACACCCCTTGTCAAGAAGGAAGAACAGCCAGAGTCCGAGCAACGTCCCGGTCGGGGGAGGTGGAGAAGCTGCTACCAGCGCCCTGACAACCTACTACAAGTGTGCAGTTGTTGCCTCGCTTCGGCAGTTGGGACCAGTCCAAGCGTTGATAAGTATAGTTGGGAAGGGCTTGCATATTGTAGTGTGAAATCAGCTTTTGAATTAGTAATAAACATTTGTATAAACTGAACTGCTCTCGGTGTGTGTGTCTATTTTCTTTCGGTAGCTCAAACACTGTGACCAATCTAAAATGAACAAAATGAGAGGTATAAGTTTACCCAAGACAGACACTTATTCCATTAAATAATGCTGTAAGGTCAGGTATCTCTTTACTCCATTCAATACTCAAACCAGAGAAAGACTTGCAAAGTAAATGGCAGGGCTTTGAGTGTGATGTAGAACAAAGACTCGGGAGTACTGATGCATAGTTTCATGAGTGTTTTTTTTGATGTATATTTATGGAAAAAACAAAAATAAAATATATCAAAAATTACGATTTTCAAAATATTAATATATGTATATAACTTTCTTTTTTCTTACAAAACACAGCAATTCCCTTCCTCTCCACTGTCAGGGCTTACAATTGGGTTTAAAAAAAGATCTTCATTGGGGAGGTCACATATTTTTATGATAATAGCACATTTTTATATTTGGGCCCAAATATAGTCCAGATTTGTTGCCATATTTTTATAAATATTACATTTATTTTTAAAATTGTATGTTTTTTTTCCCCATAGGAATACAACTATTCCTCTGTCTTCCATCGTGCTATCTGTAGAGGGGAGTCGGACTTCCAAGCAATTGGAACACTTTTTTGCCACAGCTAAAGCTATATTAACAAATGAAATTTGGAATTTAGTTAGTTTATTATTTATTGCAATCAAATTCCCCAAAAGATAAAGCTCTGGGTCATCTACGAAAGGTCACCCTTGTTAGCCTTTCAGTAATATCCTGGCAGAAAGGTCTCACCTTCACACATGGTTACATAACATGTAAGAACGTTCGTATTTCTATCCCCACCTAAAACACATTTCCGATATTTCAGATTTTGATTTGTGCAACTTCTGTGGTGTGAGATATAATTGGTGTAGGACATTATATTGCATTAATCTGTATCTTGCATTTATAACTGGCATCATTCTATCCAAACATCAATCAGACCGGCATCTTTCCATTATTGAGACTCCTATATCTGACTCCCATCTCTCTTTTGATCGCTGTAAACCTGGCCTTGCACTTTCATTTTGGAGAGAAAAATACATCCTAGATATAAATTTAGATGTGTTCATTCTATCTCACTAAATTAAGGTGGGGCCAAGTTTGGTCCCCATCTTTCTCCTAAGAATGATCTTAACTGGTGAAAGCAGAAGAATGTCCCATTAGCTACTCCATACTAATTTCTTAGTTGTTCCAAAGACATGAGATCCTTCCATATAACAATCATCAACATATCTTATTCCTTTGTCATACCATGAATTCATATTTTGTTAACCAGATTCATAGGTTGTAGTGCCTTTTTACATAATGGTAAAAATGTGATATACCTGCTTTTTCCCCAAAACATTCATTTATTGATGTGTGTTAATATCAGATTATCCAATTTTTTTTATTATTTGACTTGACATTCTACTTATAAATAAAGTCCTTTATTTTCTCCATTTTTATTGAATTCAGTCCCATTAGAATCCACGAAGGGGGACAATTTTCTTCAAAGAAAGATGGTAAAAATCTTGCTTGTGCTGATAGATAATACATAAAATCTGGAAGTCTGTCCTCCCAGTTTTTAGTCCCATGTTAACTCCTCCAGTGCAATTCTTGGTACTTTGTTATTCCATAGGAATTGTTTTATACAATTATGTAATAATTTAAAGAAGTTTTTCATTAGTATAATAGGCAATGATTGAAAGACACTGTAGTCTTGGCATTACCTTCATTTTTATACAATATACCCTTTCTATTAATGTAATTGGCAGATCTTTTCATTTCTGTAAATCATTTTCTATTTTTTTTCTAGTTGAGGGATATAATTAAACTTATACAAGTTCTGTAAATTATTATGTCATTATTCCTAAATATTTAATTCCATCCTTCTTTCATTTATATCTACTCCCTTTTTGATAACTTTCAAAAATCAAAATTCTGCAATGGCATTATCTCACTTTTATCCATATTTATTTTATATCCTGATATTCTTCCATATTTTTCTAATATTGTTTGTAAACTTATCAGTGATTCAGCAGGGTCAGACAAATATAATAGCACATCATCAGCAAATAAATTAATTTTATGTTCTTCCTGTCCAACTTTGAAGCTCTTAATATCTACATCTCTTCTTATAGTCTCCACCAGAGGTTCAATAGCTAGTATAAATAATGCTGGTGATAGGGTACATCCCTGTCTACTTGATCTACTCAAAGGAAAATAGATGACATTTTGTTATTAGTTTTAATATTAACTTGTGGCTTATGATAAAGAGGTCTTATCTAATTTATATTTTTTTGCCTACACCAAATTTTTCCAATGTTTTATATAAGAAAGGCCATTCTAATTGGTCAAATGCCTTTATGCATATAACAGTTTATGGCATGGAAACAGGCCACCTCAGCCCTGAGTCCACGTTGGTTCATTCAAACAACTCCACTAGCTCACCCCACCTATTCTCCGCCCATAACTCTCTAACCCCTTCTTATCATAACCATAAAGAAATAGTTATGTTCGGATTCAACCTTGATTTTGCCATCTGTATTTTATTAAATAATCTACTTAGACAATTTAAAGAATGTCATACTTTAACAAATCCTACCAGATCTGTATGCATTAAAAGTGGTGTGGATGTGTCAATGACTGCTGTCCACAGAAAACTTCATGAATAGAAATACAAAAGTTACACTGCAAGATGCAAACCACTAGTTAACATATAAACAAGGTGGCCAGATTACAATTTCCCAAGAAATATTTAAAAGAGTCTGCAATTCTGGAAAAAGGTTTTGTGGACAGATTGTATTGATATGCATATACTGCTGCTGCTCTGTACATAAGTGACTGGGCCGCCCACTGATGACTCGACCCCATGTAACCCTTCATCCTGTGATCTGGCCATAAAGGTCAACCACCCTGCCCCCTTCCATTCATTTATCCATTCATTTGAGCACATGGAGCTGGGCCAGCCGAAATCTAATGTGTATTAAAGCCTATTGTTCCTCACTCAGTCTTTCGGGTCATTGATAGTGCGTATCACAGATGAGACCAAGATTAACCTGAATCAGTCTGATGGCAAGAGCAAAATGTGGAGGCGAGAAGGAACTTGCCAAGATCCAAAGCACACCCACCCAATCTGTCCACAAAACCTTTTTCTAGAATATTTAAATATTTCTTGGCAAATTGTAATCTGGCCACCTTGTTTATATGTTAACTAGTGGTTTGCATCCTGCAGTGTAACTTTTGTATTTCTATTCGTGAAGTTTTCTGTGGACAGCAGTCATTGACACATCCACACCTGCCTCCTAAAAAGTGGTTTTGATCTGTCAGACACACATTTGGGGATTTTTCTTCATTATGAAGAGACTTCCTCTGTCTATTTAATTTTGTCTCTGTATATATTAATTGGGATAAGAGAGGGAGGTGGAATTAGACTTGATGGTGAAGCTTGTATATAATTGGAAAATGTAGTGTGTTGACACTGTTTGAGTTTGAAAAATTATAAACAAACTAATAAAAGGAGACTTCCTCTGTCATCAGCAGTGGATGTTTTCCTTGGAATACCTGTCTCACTGTTTTATTCTTGTTTTTCAGACTCATAATGGCTTCTTTGAGTTTTATTGGCACAACTCTGGTCCTCGTGTTGAAAAATGGTAACTACAAAGGTGATCAAAAGCTTAGAAGCAAGCCTCGCTCTCATATATCTGCACAAGGTAAAAGGTCAAACTTGACATTTTAGAAAATCTCTTAAATCAATTTGTAATGAAATACATTTTGTAATTGTTACTTTCTGAATAAGAAATTAAAATTGAAAATCATTAACAATCATCATATTTTAAAAGATTGAATTGGTATTTTAAGACTTGTATGTGGTGTTGCAATTTAGTGAGTTAAATCAGGGTAGACTGACATACTAAATGTCAGGTCCTGGAGGGTGTTGTAGGTCAGAGAGATCTTGGGAGTACAGGCACATCATTATATGAAAATGGTAATGCAGGTACAGTAGATAAAGTAGCAAAGAAGGTGTTCTGCGCACTCTTACAACTGTACAAAACATTGGTGAGATAATATTTGGAATACTGTGTACATTTCTCATTGCCAAGCTATAAGAAGGATGTCATTAAGCTGGAAAGAGCGCAGAAAACATTCACAAGCATATTGCTGAGACTGGAGGGCTTGAGATATAACAAAAGACTGTGTAGGTTGGGTCTTTATTTCCTGGAGCATAGGAGGCTGAGGTGATCTTATTAGAGGAATATAAATCATGAGGGACATAGATATGAAGAATAATCAATCTTTTCCCCACAGTAAGGATGTCTAAAACTCAAGGACGTAGATTTAAGGTGAGAGGGGAAATATTTTATTTAATTTTAAGCAGATACCCTTTAATCCTGAAGTTGTGCCCTCTTGTCCTAGACTTAGTCAAGCTTGATTTCCCTTTCATAAATTCATGCTGACTCAAACAGACCCTGCAACTAATATCTAAATGTGCCGCTATTTAATCTTCTATAATTGACTCCAGCATCTTCCCTATTGCTAATGTCAGGCTAACCAATCTATAATTCCCTGTTTTCTCTCTCACTCCTTTCTTAAAAAGTGGGATAACATTAGCTACTCTCCAATCTGCAAGAACTGATTCTGAATCTGTAGAGTATTGGAAAATGATTACCAATGCATCCATGATTTCTCGAGCCATCTCCTTAAGTACCCTGGGATGCAAATCATCAGGCCCTGGGGACTTATTAGCCTTTAGTCCCATCAGTCTACCCAACACTATTTTCTGCCTAATGTGAATTTCCTTCAGTTCCTTCGTTACCCTAGGTCCTTTGTCCACTATTACATCTGGGAGATTGTTTGTGTCTTCCCTCGTGAAGACAAAGTACCTGTTCAGCTCATCTACTATTTTCTTGTTTCCCATAATAATTTCACTTTTAAGGGCCTAACTTTGATCTTAACTAATATTTTTCTCTTTACATACCTAAAGAAACTTTTACTATCCTCCTTTATATTCTTACTAGCTTACCTCCATACCTCATTTTTTCTCCCCGTTTTGCCTTTTTAGTTATCTTCTGTTGCTCTTTAAAAGTTTCCCAATCCTCTGGCTTCCCATTCATCTTTGCTATGTTATACTTCTTCTCTTTTATTTTTCTACTGTCCTCAACTTTCCATGTCAGCTACAGTTTCCCCTTACTCCCCTTAGAATCTTTCTTCCTCTTTGGAATGAACTAATCCTGAACCTTCTGAATTATTCCCAGAAATACTTGCCATTGTTGTTCCACTGTCATCCCTGCTAGGGTATCATTCCAGTCAACTTTGGCCAGCTCCACCTTCATGGCTCCATAGTCCCCTTTGTTCAACTGTAATATTGACACTTCCAATTTTTCCTTCTCCCTCTCAAACTGTAGATTAAATCATCATATTATAGCCACTACCTCCCAATGGCTCCTTTACCTCAAATTCCCTCATCAAATCTGGTTCATTACAGAACAGTAAATGCAGAATTGCCTTCTCCCTGGTAGGTTCTAAGAAAACAAGCTGCTCTAAGAATCCATCTTGGAGGCATTCCACATACTCCCTTTTCTTGGGGTCCAGTACCAACCTGATATTGCCAGTCTACCTACATGTTGAAATCTCCCATAACAACTGTAGCATTACCTTTGCCACATGCCAATTTTAATTCTTGATTTAACTTGCACCCTATATCCAGGCTACTGTTTGGAGGCCTGGAGAAAACTCCCATTAGGGTCTTTTTGCCCTTGCAATTTCTCAGTTCTATCCAAACTGACGCTACATCTCCTAAATCTATTTCACCCCTCATAAGGGACTGAATTTCATTCCTCACCAACAGAGCCACCCCACCCCCTTTGCCCATCTATCTGTCCTTTTGATAGGACGTATTCCCTTGAATATTAATTTCCCAGCCCTGGTCCTCTTGCAGCCACATGTCTGTTATTCTGACAACATCATACTTGCTAGTATCCAACTGAGCCTTGTGCTCATCCACTTTATACTTCACATATTCATTTATAATACTTTAAATCCATTACTCCTCTCCCCTTTCACATCGATTCTTATTGCACTTGGCCATACACTCCGATCCCTTCTTGAGCTTTCTGCCCCATTAATTCTGTTCTCTTTCTTAACTTTTCTTATTCTTTTTCCCTTTAACTCCATACTTATATTTCCAGTTCATCTCCTCCCTCCAAACTATTTAGTTTAAACCAGCCGTAATAGGTCAAAGAGGGAATGGGATGGAGAATTAACGTGGAGGGCAATGGGAAGCCCTGCAAGACTAAGTGTAGATCTTCTGCAAAGCAATTACCCAGTCTGTGTTTGGTTTCTTCAACATAGGGGAGGCCAGGTTGTGAAAACTGAATGTAGATTGAAAGATACAAGAGCAACTTAATTGCTGCTTAACCTGGAAAGACCGTTTGGGTTTCTGGGTGTTAGAAAGGAAAGAGTTGACAGTGTAATAGCCTGCACTGTCAAAAACAGAAAATTACACCCAGAACCATAGAGCGTACAAAGCACATTTATTAAGTCACGCTAGTGGGAATGAGTGATTATTGATGTCAGTTAGACCATTGTCACCCTTGTCAATATCAAATCTCATTCAAAGATCACAGTGAAATGGCACAATATTTTGGCAACAAATCTCTTACAAGTTCATTAGCATCTCTTTGAATTTATTTGAAGTACATTGTTACAGTTCCTGGATAACACCAATTATTGTGTCCTTAAGAAATGTAAATGATTGATGTCAATCAGCAATTCACGAGTACTAGTGATAATGGTAAGATTTCATATCTTACATACAAATGAGGCAATGTCTAGAAGGTTCGTTTGACATCCGTTTTCTGTATACTTGAAGTTTAAGCTTTAATTACCTCCTGCAAATTTATCAGTCTAGGGAAATAATTGAGTTCTGAAGGCTCAAGGAAAAAGGAACTTTGTTCAAGTTCAAAAAGAAAGACATATTGACATATTGAGATGTAAAGTCTACACCTTCTGTAGTAATCTTGACAGATCACTTATCGGTCAGCCATTAATCAAATGGGATCAGGTTCTGTCAGATCGCTCTAAGCTGTTAATGCTTGAACAATTCTTTTAGGAAGTGGCTTTGAATAGTTAATTTAAATGCTAATTTGGTAGACTGTTTGTTCTTAATATGCAAAGTTTGTGCCTCTCTGAAATCCTGGAGTAATCCTGTATAAATAAACTTAATAATTGTTGCTTCTGGATGACTCAAAAATAAAATCTTTTACAACAGAACAAGCATTGTGTCACCTCTGGCTACAAGAGGAAGTGTTGTAAGGAGGTGTTTATGGTAGAAACAAGAGAAAGGGCCAAGGAGTCATACAAGGAACAATCACCGCAAAATGCTCAAGTGAAGAAGAAAGGAAAAGATGTGTCCAGTAATGGAATCTCTTTGAAGGTGGTGGAAATTGAAGAATTCTATTTTTTTTCTCTGCTTTGTTGAAAGCAGAACCTTGATGGGTGGAAGATGTAGATCAGCGAAAATGTCCCAGAGAAGAGTGAGTAAAAGCAGAGTCATAGAAACTGGCTGAGATGTTGTCAAGGGCTTTCCTAACAATGGTCATGGGAAAACCATGATTCAGGAAGAAGGAAGATAGTTCAGAGGCACTTGTATGTCAAATCTCATCTTTGTAAAAAATACAACAGAGACGGAGAAACTGGAGAATGGAGCAGATCCTTATAGGGGGCAGGATGAGACAAAGAATATTTGAGATAGCTGTGGGAGTTGGTAGACTTGCAAGAGATGCTAGTAACTAGTTTAGCTCCTGAAATGGGATTATTTAAGAATTAGTTGTAGAAAATCAACTTTTAAGAGACAATTAGATGGACACATGAACAAGCAGATATGCAGTTTGAATTGGCATCATTGTCAGTACAGACATCATGAGCTGAATCCCAGTCCTGTGCTGTGCTGTTCTACAATCTATGTTCAATGACAATGGTAGAGAGATTCAGGGAAAAAAATGAAGGGGCAGAGCTTAACCAGGCAAATGTGAGGGCATGGAAATTGGCAGCAAAGTAGTAGAAGGTGTCAGAGATGTCATGTGGGAAAGGACTCAACCAGAGGAAAAAGATAGGAAGAAATGTTTGGTGAAGAAAGAAAAGGCTGAGATAATGGGTCTGCCAGGACTGTCCTGCATGTGGGTCTGGGCAGAAAATAAAGCTTGGGCACTATAAGGGAAGATCTGTCTCTGTAGCATCTATTACTTTTCAAATGATATTCATTGAACAACTGATGTTTTACCACTATGGAAACTTTGTGTGATTCTTATTTACCAATGGGCAGAATCAGTGAATTAATTTTCATAATGTGACATGCCCCACTAGATTTTTTAAATTTTTTGTGAAACATTGCTGGATATACAGGTCAATGACACTGGAGCAAAGACAACTGGTCATTTGGGACCCTGGAGAATAATACAGCTTTATCTCTCCTCAACTGCTCAGACTTGAGGCTTGAAAAATATAGAGGATGACTGAAAATGGATGAATTCAATGTCAGATAAAGTTAAAAATTTAAAATAAAAGAATTGTAAGGAAAAAGGTCAAATTTGAAATTTTAGAAAATCTCTTAAATCAATTTGTAACCAAATAATTTTTGTAATTGTTACTTTCTGAATAAGAAATGAAAATTGAAAATAATTAGCAATCATCATATTTTAAGAGATTGAATTGGAAGTTAACAGTCAAATGCATGCTGTTGCTCTTCCATGAGTTAAATCCGGAAATGTCAGGTCCTGGAGAGTGTTGTAGAACAGAGAGATCTCAGAGTACAGGAACATTGTTATATGAAAATGGCAATGCAGGTAGGCAGGGTGGTGAAGAAGGTGTTCTGTACACTCTGTTACACTGTACAAAACATTAAGCTGGAAAGAGTGCAGAAAATATTCATAAGGATATGAGCAATTCTGGAGGGCTTGAGTTATAACAAGAGACTTAATAGGTTGGGTCTTTGTTGAGGGGCATAGATATGAAGAATAGTCATAATATTTTTCCCAGGATAGGGGTGTCTAAAACTCAAGGGCATAGATTTAAGGTGAGAGGGGAAAATTTTAATTTATTTTAATTTAATTTTGAATTTCAGCACGGTAACAGGCTCTTTTGGCTCTCAAGCCTGTGCCGCCCAATTACTCCCAAATGACCAACAACCTTGGTAAGTTTTTGAACAGTGGGAGGAAACCGGAGCACCCAAAGGAAATCCACAAAGACGCAGACAGAACATACCATCTCCTTTTAGACATTGTCCGACAGGCCTCTCGGACCGAACCATGTCCATGCGACTCCCCCTTCAGAACAAGCGTCACATCACCCTCATCAGTGTCTATGCTCCAACCCTCCAGGCGGAACCAGCAGAAAAGGACAAGTTCTACACCGACCTGCGCAATCTCATCCAACGCACCCCTACAGCCGACAAGGTTGTCATCCTGGGCGACTTCAACGCTCGTGTCGGCAAAGACTCAGAAACCGGCCAGGAATCCTGGGCAAGCATGGCGTCGGCAAGTGCAACGACAATGGGCGCCTCCTGTTGGAGCTCTGCGCAGAACAGCGGCTTGTCATTACAAACACCCTTTTTCAGCAGAGGGACAGCCTTAAGACCACCTGGATGCATCCCCGATCCAAGCACTGGCACCTCCTGGACTACATCCTGGTGCGAGAAAGTGACAAACGAGATGTGCTCCACACCAGGGTCATGCCTAGCGCGGAATGCCACACTGACCACCGGCTGGTTCGCTGCAAGCTCAACCTTCACTTCAAACCAAAGCCCAGGAACAATAAAGCCCCCAGAAAGAGGTTCAATGTTGGAAACCTGCAGTCAGACGAAGCGAGAGGAAACTTCCAGGCAAACCTCAAAGCAAAGCTCGACGATGCAACCCGCCTCACGGACCCGTCCCCTGAAACCCTCTGGGATCAGTTGAAGACTACCATACTGCAATCCACTGAAGAGGTACTGGGCTTCTCCTCCAGGAAAAACAAGGACTGGTTTGACGAAAACAGCCAGGAAATCCAGGAGCTGCTGGCAAAGAAGCGAGCTGCCCACCAGGCTCACCTTACAAAGCCGTCCTGTCCAGAGAAGAAACAAGCCTTCCGTCGCGCATGCAGCCATCTTCAGCGCAAACTCCGGGAGATCCAAAATGAGTGGTGGACTAGCCTCGCCAAACGAACCCAGCTCAGCGCGGACATTGGCGACTTCAGGGGTTTCTACGAGGCTCTAAAGGCTGTGTACGGCCCCTCACCCCAAGTCCAAAGCCCGCTGCGCAGCTCAGACGGCAAAGTCCTCCTCAGCGACAAGATCTCCATCCTCAACCGATGGTCAGAACACTTCCAATCTCTTTTCAGTGCCAACCGCTCAGTCCAAGATTCCGCCCTGCTCCAGCTCCCTCAACAGCCCCTAAGGCTAGAGCTGGATGAGGTTCCCACCCTGGATGAGACATATAAGGCAATCGAACAACTGAAAAGTGGCAAAGCAGCAGGTATGGATGGAATCCCCCCAGAAGTCTGGAAGGCTGGCGGCAAAACTCTGCATGCCAAACTGCATGAGTTTTTCAAGCTTTGTTGGGACCAAGGTAAACTGCCTCAGGATCTTCGTGATGCCACCATCATCACCCTGTACAAAAACAAAGGCGAGAAATCAGACTGCTCAAGCTACAGGGGAATCATGTTGCTCTCCATTGCAGGCAAAATCTTCGCTAGGATTCTACTAAATAGAATAATACCTAGTGTCGCCGAGAATATTCTCCCAGAATCACAGCGCGGCTTTCGCGCAAACAGAGGAACTACTGACATGGTCTTTGCCCTCAGACAGCTCCAAGAAAAATGCAGAGAACAAAACAAAGGACTCTACATCACCTTTGTTGACTTCACCAAAGCCTTCGACACCGTGAGCAGGAAAGGGCTTTGGCAAATACTAGAGCGCATCGGATGTCCCCCAAAGTTCCTCAACATGATTATCCAACTGCACGAAAACCAACAAGGTCGGGTCAGATACAGCAATGAGCTCTCTGAACCCTTCTCCATTAACAATGGCGTGAAGCAAGGCTGTGTTCTGGCACCAACCCTCTTTTCAAATCTTCTTCAGCATGATGCTGAACCAAGCCATGAAAGACCCCAACAATGAAGACGCTGTTTACATCCGGTACCGCACGGATGGCAGTCTCTTCAATCTGAGGCGCCTGCAAGCTCACACCAAGACACAAGAGAAACTTGTCCGTGAACTACTCTTTGCAGACGATGCCGCTTTAGTTGCCCATTCAGAGCCAGCTCTTCAGCGCTTGACGTCCTGCTTTGCGGAAACTGCCAAAATGTTTGGCCTGGAAGTCAGCCTGAAGAAAACTGAGGTCCTCCATCAGCCAGCTCCCCACCATGATTACCAGCCCCCCCACATCTCCATCGGGCACACAAAACTCAAAACGGTCAACCAGTTTACCTATCTCGGCTGCACCATTTCATCAGATGCAAGGATCGACAATGAGATAGACAACAGACTCGCCAAGGCAAATAGCGCCTTTGGAAGACTACACAAAAGAGTCTGGAAAAGCAACCAACTGAAAAACCTCACAAAGATAAGCGTATACAGAGCCGTTGTCATACCCACACTCCTGTTCGGCTTCGAATCATGGGTCCTCTACCGGCACCACCTACGGCTCCTAGAACGCTTCCACCTGCGTTGTCTCCGCTCCATCCTCAACATCCATTGGAGCGCTTACATCCCTAATGTCGAAGTACTCGAGATGGCAGAGGTTGACAGCATCGAGTCCACGCTGCTGAAGATCCAGCTGCGCTGGATGGGTCACGTCTCCAAAATGGAGGACCATCGCCTTCCCAAGATCGTGTTATATGGCGAGCTCTCCACTGGCCACCGTGACAGAGGTGCACCAAAGAAAAGGTACAAGGACTGCCTAAAGAAATCTCTTGGTGCCTGCCACATTGACCACCGCCAGTGGGCTGATATCGCCTCAAACCGTGCATCTTGGCGCCTCACAGTTTGGCGGGCAGCAACCTCCTTTGAAGAAGACCGCAGAGCCTACCTCACTGACAAAAGGCAAAGGAGGAAAAACCCAACACCCATCCCCAACCAACCAATTTTCCCCTGCAACCGCTGCAATCGTGTCTGCCTGTCCCGCATCGGACTTGTCAGCCACAAACGAGTTTGCAGCTGACGTGGACTTTTTACCCCTTCCATAAATCTTCGTCCGCGAAGCCAAGCCAAAGACATATCTACACCAAAATTTTCAAACTAGATTGTAATTTAAAGAATGCATTTTTTAATTGCTATTATTATCAATACATTCTCAGCAACTATTATTAATTTGCAAATTAAGACTAGCTCTATATTTGGAGTGAAATGATAACCATATATTATTTTGATGAGATACAGAGCAAATCTCCACATTTAACCCAGAATAAGATAGGGTTGGGTTTTGCTTTGAAGAACATTTATTTTTACAAATTTAAACTTTTAATTTCATTTCTATTTATTATTATTTATTTTGATTTATTTATTTACTTTGTAGTAGGCGCACAGCGCGGTATTGCAAACTGCCACCACCAATATACAGACTTACCTGATACATCACAGGCTAGCAGTGCTGGGTGCCAAAGTATAGCGAGTGGATCAGATGAAGCCCCTGCCTAAAGGGTGGGGTGCTAATGGCTCATAGCTTTAACCTGCTGTTCCTGTGGACCAGCAGCTGTTCACTAACAAGCTCATTAACAGGCAGGGAATAAAAGATCTGTGTATGGCTGCAATAAACCAGTCTTGAGTTGACTACCTTTGTGTGTGCTTGCCTTTATTTTGTAGCATCTACCATAGTAGCTGCTACAAAATAGTGACCTTGAAATTAAGATTCAAAGAATTGGAATCATTATGGGCTTTCTTGGTTCATTTTTGTGGTACACAGTTGTATCACACTATTGCGTACCATCTGTAGTCCAACAGCCTGGTGGAATATTTCCATTGACAACTTAAATATTCACTGAAGGCCTGACTCACCAGACCCAACTGGGTTGATGAACTACCTTGGGTTCTATTAGGAGTACAAACAGCTCCGAAAGAAGATCTGTCTGCAGAATTGATGTATTGTACAGCCCTTGTGGTTCCAGGAGATATTCACTTCACAAGCAATTCAGACATGGATGTCCTGCAACAACTCCGCAAGGGTATTGCTAACAGCGAACCATCCTATACCAACTGGCATAGCAAACCTAGGCAACAAGTGCCCAATCACTATTAAACACTGAATTTGTATTCGTTCGAAGACAGATTCCAGGGGCACCATTACTAAAACCATATGAAGGATCATTTTGTGTGATTAAGAGAGATGGAGAGGTATGTACATTAGACATCAGAGGGCATCTGCAGTTTTTCAGTGTGGACAGACTTAAACCTGCCCATATGGATCCTACTTCACCAGTTCAGTGCCCTCCACCTAAGTCAAGTGTATCTGGCATCTTAAGTTTTGGTGACGATTCTGGGGGGAGGGGTGATGTAGCCCATGATGATGTGCGGAATTGTGAACCGCCACAGTCAATTCAAAGACTTACCTGACACATCATGGGCTAGCAGTGCTGGTTGTCAAAGTATACCGAGTAGATCAGATGAAGCCCCTGCCTAAATGGTGGGGCACTAATGGCTCATGGCTTTAACCTGCTGTTCCTGTGGACCAGCAGCTGTTCACTAACAAGCTCATAAACAGGCAGGGAATAAAAGGTCTGTGTCTGTCTGCTATAAACCAGTCTTGAGTTGACTACCTTTGTGTGTGTTTGCCTTTATTTAGTAGCATCTACCATAGTAGCTGCTACAACTTCCTTTTTTTTTGCTAGTTGTTTAAATTCCAGATACTTGGGATTTTACAGTATTCACCCTGCAGATTGAGAGGGACCAACTAAAATTGGAGAAGTCAGTAAACCAAAGGAAATACAGAGAGAGATGAACTGGCAACAATTAATTGGAAGGGCACACTAGCAGGGAGATGACAGAGCAGCAATGCCTGGAGTTTCTGTGAGAAATAATGAAAGTGCAAGGTAGGTTTATTCCAAGAAGGAGGAAATAGTTGAATGGAAAAATGACACAACTGTGGCTGACAAAAAAAAGTCAAAGCCAATGAAAAGGCAAAAAATAGCATACGAGGAAGCAAAAATTAGTGAGAAGATGGAGGACTGGGAAGCTGATGATATACAGAAGGCATGTTAGGAAGGAAAAGATGTACTTTGAAATGAGGCTAGCAAATAATATTTAAAAATCTATTTGGGTAGAGATTAGAAGCACAAAATAGCATTGCAGTGGCACAGACTATGAACCAAGGAGGCATGTAAGGATGTTATCTTGGGGGACTTTAACATGCATATAGATTAGGTGAACCAGGGTGGTCAAGGGAACCTTGAGAAGGACTTTATCAAATCCATACAGGATGGATTTCTTGAACAGCATGTTACTGAACCTACAAGGGAGCATGCTCTCTTGGATCTGGTCCTCTGCAATGAGACAGGTGAAATGAGCAATTTTTAATTATGGAACCTCTTGAGTGATCACAGTATGATTGAGTTTATCATACAAATAGAGGGTACAGTAGTTTGGTCTAAAACAAGTGTTTTGTGCTTAGAGAGGAGTTGACTTGGATAGACTGGGAACACAGGCTATATGGAGGGACGGTTGAGGAACAGTGGAAGACTTCCAAAAAGATTTTTCACAGTGCTCAACAAAAGAATATTCCAATTAAAAGCAAGGACAGTAAGGGTGGGTACAGCCAGCCTTGGAAACTAAAGAAATCAAGGAAGTCATCAAGCTAAAATCAGAATGTATTTATTGTCATGAACAAGTCACAAATTTCATTGTTTTGTGGCAGCATCACAGTGCAAACATTTATATAAACCACCTTACAAAAATAAATAAAAATAGTGCACGAAAAGTCAAGGTAAGGCAGTGTCTTTGGTTCATTGATCATTCAGACATCTGATGGCAGCGGGGAAGAAACTATCCTTGAGCTGCTGAATGCTCGTCTTCAGACTTTTTCCTGATGGTAGCAGAGTGAAAAGGGCATAGCCTGGGTGGTAGGGGTCTTGAGGATATAGGCTGCTTTCTTAAGGCACTGCCTCTTGCAGATGGCAGTGTATTAAAAAACCTTGTGCATTCAAAGCCGCCAAGAGCGGTGGGAAACCAGAAGATTGGGAAGCCTTTAAGAAACAACAAAATACCACAAAGCAACAAAAAAGAAAGGGAAGGTAGATTATGAGAAAAAGCTCAGCACAAAATATAAACGTGGACAGTAAAAGTTTTTGTCATTATATAAAATGCAAAAGCATAGCTAAAGTGAAGATTGGACCCTTGGAAGATGAGAAGGGAGAGTTGCTATTGGATAATAAAGAAATGATTTAGAGTCTTTGAATGACTATTTTGTGTTGGTATTTACAGTGGAGGACATGTCAAATATGCCAAAGACAGATGTTATGGATGGAATGGGAGGTGAAGACCTGGATGTAATCACTGAGGTCATACTCAGAAAACTTGAGGGTCTAAAGATAAATAATTCCCCTGGTCCTAATGGAATGCATCCCAGGGAACTGAAAGAAATGGCAGAAGTTATAGTGGAGACTTTGGTGATAATCTACCAAAATTCTCTGGACTTTGAGCAGAAAGACAGTAAATGTAATGGCCCTATTCAAAAAAGGATGTAGGCAAAATGTAGGGAACTATAGGCCAGTTAGTTTAACATCTGTAGTTGGGAAAATGCTTGAAGCTATCATTAAAGAAGAAATAGCGAGGCATCTAAAGCAAAATGGATCCATCAGATAGACACAGCATGAATTTAGCAAAGGCAGGTCCTGTTTGGTAAATTTATTGAAGTTCTTTGAGGCTATAATGAATGTGGTAGAAAGAGGAGAGCTTACGAACATCATTTAACTGGACTTTCAGAAGGCATTCGATATGGTGTCGCAAAAAAGACATCCAGAAGATAAGAATTCATGGAATTGGGGATGATATATTAGCATGAATAGAAAGCATAGAGTTGGAGTGCAGGGGTGCTTTTCTGGTTGGTAGTCAATGGTAGATGGGGTGCCAGGGGTCAGTGTAGGGCCCGCAACTGTTCACAGTACACATAAACAATCTGGAAGAGGGTCAGAGAGTAGTGTATCTAAGTTTGCTGATGACACTAAATGTGGAAAAGCAAATTGTGCAGAGAGGATACAGAGAGTCTGCAGAGACATATAGATAGGTTAAATGAGTGGGCAATAGTCTGACAGATGGTGTGCAATGCTGGAAAATGTGAGGTTATTCACTTTGGAAGGAAGGATGGAAGATCATAATATTATTTAAATGGAAAGCAATTGCAGCAAGCTGATGTGCAAAGGATGGAGTACTTGTGCATGAATCACAAAAGGTTGGTTTGCAGGTGCATCAGGCTATCAAGAAGGCAAATGGAATGTTGGCTTCAATGCTAGAGGGGTTGAATTTAAGAGCAGGGAGGTTATAATGCAACTGTATAAAGTACTAATGAGACTGTATCTGAAGTATTGCATGCAGTTCTGGTCTCCTTACTTGAGGAAGGGGATGTATTGGCTTTGGAGGCAGTGCAGAGGAAGTTCACGAGGTTGATTCCAGGAATAAGGGGGTTGGCCTATGAGGAGAGTTTGGGTCACCCAGAAACATATAAACTTATGAGGCAGGTAAGTTGTTTCCATTGGTAGAGGAGACCAGAAGTAGGGTATATTGCCTCAAGATTCAGAACAGAGGAGGAACTGCTTTTTGTAGAGGGTGGTGAATCTGTGGAATTTGCTGCCCATTGAAGCAGTGGAAGCAATCTCAGTAAATATATTTAAGACAAGGTTGGATTGATTTCTACATAGTAGGGGAATTAAGGGATATGGGAAAAAGGGAGGTAGATGGAGATGAGTCTATCATCAGATCAGCCATGGTCACATTGAATGGTGGAATAGGTTGGACAGGACGAATGGGCCTGCTCCTGAATCTTATGTTCTTAAGCCACAGAGTGGTGAACCTCTAGAATTTTCTGCCATGGGCACCTGTGGAGGCCAAGTCATTGGGTATATTGAAGGCAGAAATTGACGTGTATCTGAATTGCCCGGTATAAAAGGTGATGGGGAGATGGTAGAGGAGCGGGGCAGAGAGGAATAAACAAATCAGTCCTGATGGAATGGCAAAGTGGGCCAAGTTCCTATATCTTTTGGTCTTGTTAAGTATTATAAACTTAGCTTTTGCAATGCATTGGTATTTATTTGATCTCCACTTCAGGCAGATGAAATTGCCGCGGTTGCCTCCTTCACTCCGCCAGAGGGAGCGTGAGCTCGTTTAAAACTCTGCGAAACAATTCATGGTGTTTCGAAAATAAAGTCAAAGCCCAAAAAATGCAGCGTCCAGAGGAGGTAAAATATATAGATAACGGACGTTTCGGCCCCGAGCCCTTCTTCAAACGATTGAAGGGTCAGGCGTGAACGTTAATTTTATATCCCTCCCTCCCGCGGAGACTGCGAGTCCGGCTGAGTTCCTCCCGCTTTTCTCTGGCTTTCTCCCGTCTGCAGACTTTTGTCGGATGACACAAGAGAGCTGAATGAACAACGCCCGGTTTCATTTTATTCCAATACCAGTTATATTTCAAGGAAAAATTCACACAATGTTAAATTACAGAAAACCTTCATTCTTCGAGTGTCGGTGAATTAAATGACGAATTATTTCCAACTTTGCAAGTCCCTGACCAAAACTGAAAAAGAAATGCGTGCGATTGTTTTTTTCAAGCACTCTGCGAATAGTTTCTCATCTTAATCACATTTTGGAAAATCAGTCGGGAAAGATCGCTCCCGCGCCAGATGAGCATTCGGGTGGCTTTCTGTTGCAATTCTCTAGGGGCGCAACTACCCCGTCTGTCTGGAAACGTAGCGATCTCGGGCAGTTCCATCCTGCACTTCTCTCGCGAATCCAGGCTGGGCTAGGGAGTCTAAAACAGGAGGTCATAGATCTTCAGATGAGAGGACAAAGATTTAAAAGGGACCTGAGAGGGACAGCTTTTGCCACACAAAGGTTGTGGGTAGCTGCCAGAAGAAGGGGCGGGGATAACTACAACGTTTAGACCGGTTCGTGGATAGGAAAGCTTTCGAGGGATAGAGTACAAAGACAGGCAAACGGGACGAGCCCCGAATGCCAACTTGGTCGTTTGGACGAGATGGGCCGATGGGCCTATTTCTATGCTACTTCACTTTGATTGCTGTAGTCTTGGGTCTCAACAGAACAAAAAGGTACTCGGCAACTTAAAAACAATACATTTTTAATTTAGTGCTATCTAATTTCAAGGATGTACTTTCGATTAATGAATTTCAGTTCTTCCCTCTGTTTATCAGCACCAATGGTCCTTGGGTCATTTTTGCCCACCTGTTCCGAACTTTCGATATCTTTCAAACTTTCATATATGTTAGTTGGTGTTAAGACAAACATCGAATTAAATAGAATGGTGGCCTTCGCGAGACCTTTAGGTATGAGTTTGAGTTCAATCGATAATCCTATATCAACTGCCCATCCATGCCAGGTACCCATCAATCTTTCGAGTTCGTCATTGTCCAATGTTTGTGTTAATACGGCGCCTTTCGCACCCGCACGACGCCCAAAGCCTTGTGCAACCACCTCTGAAGTGTAGTCATGTGTGATTAAGGAAAACACAATAACCCACACTGCCCTCAGCAAGGTGTTGCTGAAGCATGTACAATTACACATAAAACGGGGATCGTGGTGATAAGCACCGCTAAATTTGCAAAGGTGCATCTTTTAACTTTGCATGGCGGTTTACAAATAGATCGGGAGAAACAGACAGCCGAAATGAAAGGCATTGTTTACAATAGACAGGACCCTGTTTCTTAGCCATACAGATTTAGTACAGATATCAACAAGTGGTGGTTGTACGGGTATGCTTGCAGCATTGATGCAATGTCGTGTGTTTCCCATTCGTGGAATAAATCTGGATTAAAAACGGCCGTTGAAAAGTGAAACAATCTTGTCGGATAGAAATCTACGGACCTTATCTGCTCTATGTGTGACAGTAGATTCACCAATGTGGTTGATTCTTAACCGTCTCCTTAATTCAGGGGGAATCCAAGACGGATTAAAAATATTATCATTACCCCGTGAACGAATAAAGAAAATGGGCCGCCTGATAAAAGGGGTGCCAGAGACAGAAAACTCTGAAACGATGTAATAGTTTA
Source organism: Narcine bancroftii (assembly GCF_036971445.1). Classification (NCBI taxonomy): domain Eukaryota; kingdom Metazoa; phylum Chordata; class Chondrichthyes; order Torpediniformes; family Narcinidae; genus Narcine; species Narcine bancroftii. The sequence goes on along the minus strand of NC_091470.1, from coordinate 245,552,340 downwards.
GTAATTTTTAAATTGATGAATTACTTGTCCTCAGGTATAGATGAGAAGCATTCTTCATGCAACCTAACGACCCGTGGGTACCTTCTGAGGTAACTCTTACGGTTCTTCTGCTGGTTTCAGTTTTTAATCTCAAGAAAACCCCAGATCCTTTAATCAACTCTCACAAAGGGCGATCATCGAGCCAGCATCAAAACGAATATAAACATTTTCTAAGACACGCATGATGCTGGAGAAACGTAGCAGGTCAATCAGTGCAATTTATTTAGCAAAGATAAGGATACATAACCAACATTTCGGGCTTGAGCCCTTCATCAGGTCTGGACAAAATGTAACCAGGCGCCGAGCTGTACACTCCAAACTCGCTGAGTTTCTTCAGAATTGCGTTTTTTATATCAACCACGGTGTCTGCAGACTTTCGTGTTTTATTTTTTCTATGAACATTTTCTGTAAATGTTATCAAAGCATTATACAAAAAATATTTGCTCATAGGTGATACTTTTAAATATACACGTCGCTCACCGCAACAAAGTGCAGACTGAATTCCAGTGTCCCATCAATACTACATAAATTGTATCAGTAATTCTTGGAAACGTGTGTTTTAATTCTCTTTGAGAAATGATGGCAATGACTGAGAAAGCGAGCTGGCCTGATATTTTTCGAATTGGTTTCAGAACTGATTTTTTTCCTAGTTCTGATAACAGGTCTTCGACCTGAAACATTTATCTTTCCCCAAGTGCTGAGTTTTTTCATCTGTTTCTATTTGTTCATTGTGTTCTCCAAGTTTGAAGGAGTCGAAGCCGAGTAGATTTGCCAATACAGTTGGAGTCCAGTTAACCCATCAATCCTCATGTCAACTTGTAAATATACTATACATTGAAGAGGAACGACTTCCAGAAGTCAACAAATATAAAATATATTTGGAACGAAGAAGCATTCCGACTGAAGGACAAAGTCAACGAAGCTTGAGGTGGCTTCACAGTGGCTCATGTACATCACTCGGTGTCTCTGACCACAGGTGCTGCCTGACCTGCTGAGTGCTCCCTGAATCTTCTGTTTCTGTTAAGGAATGTGATTTGATTGACTCCGAATAAATAGGCAACCAGGGTCACAAAGAGCAATGAAGTCTTTATTCCGATTTTACCCTCCAAAAATGCTTTATGCCACGCTAACATTGTGCAAACATTTATTTCAGTTACTCAAATAAACATTTATTTGAAATGTTTCAATCTGTTAAATATGTACTCTAAAATGCATTTTGTGTATGAACCGAAGGTAAACATTAAACCAGAAACGAGGTTGAAATGCACACATACTGTGAAAATAAATAAACAGTGAATGCTACCTTGAAGTGTTCGCATGTTTATCTTACGAGATGTTCAAAGAAGTCGCTGTGCAGCCAGCAGACCCAGTGATGAATCCGGGCGACTTATTTGATCTGAGTTGCGAACCTCACGTTGCTCAGAATATCACCTGATAATTGCGGTTCCCAGTGTTTTCAGTGTCCTTCATATTGAAACATTTATGGGAATTCCGCCTCCTAAATTTCCCTTGTACTGTGTCCAACACATGTCACGGGGCTCTTGAGTTGCTGTTCAAGTGGGCGATGTTGATCCTAAGTGGGTTCTTTGGTCATAAAGCCTGAGTGTGGATTGGAAACGGCAAAGACAGGGAGCATCAGGGGAGATTTATGATTGAAGCAATGTATAGAAAAGAGGAGAAATCGATGTCATTCCATTTGAGCCATGCTTATTGGGTTGCTGGCCGTTCAAGAAACATAAAGAAAACGACACTTCAAGTTCTCAGAATTTGTGTGAGTGTCAGGTCCACGATCTAATCCCATACGATAAAAATACATTTCTGGAATGTTTTAAGTATATCCCTTTTAAAAAAATCTTTGAAAATCAGCTGTTCTTTGATTTTCACTTTTCCAAAATATGATCCCCTCCCCCCATTTTAATTATCTCGTTAACTTTCTATTCCTACATTACTAATTTATTTCTCAGGACTTTTGGTTGCTTTCACTTGATCGATCTTCCTTCCTCTCGAACTTTCGTTCTCAAACTCCATTCTTTTCTGAAGTTCTCCTGCTCATTCATTCGCCTCTTCCACGCCCCCTCCTCTCGGTCTTGTTCTTTCAACTTCCCTCATTCCAAGTGAACTCGCGACAGCGTCGCTGCTGCAGCTCCTTGGTCAGATGGGCCGGGTTTGGGAGTGAGGGGGAGTGTCGCGGGACGACCCGGTACGTCGGGGTGAGCGAGTGAGTGCGGCCGGGAGTGGAGGCGGGAGTGTCAGACTGACAGCTCGGCTGCCGGGTCCTCATTGGTCCAGCAGCAGGCAGCGCGGCTCAGTCGGGCCGCTGGCTTCTGTGAAAGCCCCACTTTGTTGCAGGGGGGTGTTTTTCCCTTTTAATAAATAATTGTTTTATTTGTGAGCAGGGTGGTGGGGCCACCGAGTCTTCAAGTTGTTGTGCTGGAGCAGCGCAAGCCCCCATCGCAGGACTGCAGTCCACCGCAGGTAAGAGTGGTATTTTTTTCCAGGGGCATCTGCCTGGAGCCCCCTCCCCGTCCGGAACCCCCCCCCCCCCAAACTCCTCCAAGTTGTGAATGTATTGCGGTACCCCCTTACCCTTTGGCGGGCCCAAGTGCCGCCATCCCTCCGGCATCGCGGGTACTCGGGGAAGTTTTTTTTACGCACAGGGATTTTCAGTGAGACTTCGCCAAACTTTCTCTCTGGACGAGTTATTTCCCCCTCCCGCCGGATTTGTTTCCTTGAAGAGGGAGGGGGAGGGTCCGTCTCTGGGGGAGCGTCCCTTCTCCTGCGGGTTGGCAGCTCCGCAACTTTTCGGGCAAACAAGGAACGCTTCACCTCCAACATACCAAGAACACTTCATCACACGTTTCACCCGCGCCGTCAGGCTTCTGCACTGGCTTTCTGCGCCTATTTTGCTTGCTTGCAGACGTTTATCTACGAACTGCATTGGACCAAATAAAGAGGAATTGACAGGGGGGGGGGGGTGGCGTCTGTCTGCCCCAGTAAAGCGGGACTGAGGGAGGGCAAAGCGGGTTTCCATTTAGCGCTCAGTCTGAAAGCCCGGAGAGGAATGAGAAGTGGAGTTTTGCTGAATTCCCCGAGCTCTGTGTGTGTGTGTGTGGATATGTGCCAGCCTCTGTGTGTATGTGTAAAACATTTTATAACAAGTTACTTCCAGCTGTTCAACAGATCGCGTCTGCCAGCAAAAAAGCTGTGCTGGGACCATTGGCTGACTTGCAAGGAGATGAACCGCCTTTTTTTTGTGCGGCATTCATTCGCGAGAGTCAGTCCAGTTCAGTGCGAGTTATTTTCCATTGATTTATACAAAGCTAACAAAAACCATTGAAAAGGCGTGAATGACTGAAGTGAATTTGTGTTGACGTTTTTATTCTTTGCATCTCTTTTTAGTAGTTTAATATGTGCCGAATACAGTACGTAAACCGAGACTTGGCAGTTAGTCTAATTAGTAAAAGTTTTCAACGTTTCCAGCAAGAGTTAAAGCTCCCTCAAAAATGTGCAAGAAGTTATTTTAGTTGGCTTCTATGACCCCATCCATTTGGCGGAGATTGACGGTTCTCATGGGCCGAATCGCACCCCGTTTCGTTCTTGGAGTGCATTCGCATCCGACCAGGTTTATTTAAATAAAGTTAGCTGAATGACAACCCCAGTATTATGGCACAAGTAGATGCATGGACAATGAAACCCCTCACATACTATGTAGATTAAAGTTGACGTTTCAGTAATACAAGCATTATTTCCCACTTTGAAATTAAACATTTGCAGCTGTATTAATGTCCCTTGGTTAAGTTAGAATATTTCCCAAGGAGAAGAATATTCCTATAATTTAGTTGTCAGCTACCGCCAACGGCACCCCCTCCCAACGTTCACACACACGCCTCAATGTTCTCATTTTAATTGCACCAGGAGGATAATGGGAAGTGGCAGTTACCAAAATGCAGCTGTTCTTCCCCCCACCCCCTGTAAAATAGAATAACGTTTCTGTGTTCTGTTAGGGCAGCGCTCTTGTTTGTTTCTGTGATCACCTTGTCTGGAATGTTAACAACGTTTAACCACCAAAGTTATCTTCTTGTTTTGCATGACCTCTTGATTCTTGCCTAAAAGATCCTGTTTTTTTTGCAATGGACGGATTGGTTGCTTTCAAGAAAGAGCCCAAGACTCAGTATTTTGTTTCTGCTGCCCCTGTTGTAGTTGCTAGTGAGTTAAAATAATGTTCTTTTTAAACATTCTCCATTTTGTACACCCAACCATGAGAAATTTTCAAACACCAGGATTGTGTTTGCTCACTCTTTTAAGATGGAATGTTTAAAGTAATTCAGTGTGGCTCTCTTTATGAGCTTTTAGGTGATGCATCTCTTTTAGATCTTCTGATATGGTTATGTTTTAATTATAACACGTTCATTTTGGCCAAGAATAAATGAGAATCTTTTATGATGCTCTTCCACCTTCACTGCTTTTGTTTTGTGGTTCTTTGAAATATATCAGTAGTCAAGGGAAAGAGCAAAACCAGAATATTACACTTTGATGACTTTGTCTTTGATATCTTGACAGCAAGAACCTCACGATTGCTTCATATACCACAAGTAGTAAAATGGAGCAGCAGATGAGTGGAAGCCGTCATTTGTGTTTAACTGCAGAAGAAAAAGTAATGATAGGCAGCATGGGTTATCAGTTTTCTAATCCCAGATCCCACAGTACCTTAAGGGGACACCTCAGATCTATGTAAAATTATTGTAGACTGTTCCTGTTTACAGATATGCTGTGTATTCCTGGTTTCAGCAACAATTTTACATTGCTTCCTGATTTTTATTTTTACCCAAGTTTTGCCCAAGGCAGTGATATGCCCTGTGCATTTTAAAAGCTGGAGTATCTGCTCACTTGTGTCAGATCTTGAACTTTCTATTTTTCAGCATGGCTTAAAAAAAAGATAAATAGTTCATGTATTGTTATTTTACTGGTGGAAGTCATGGCAGAATTATTTAATATCCCACTGTATTGAATACTGTCTCCTAATATTCTTGATTTCAAATTTGACTACTTCATGCATTTGCTAAAAGTAGATTTTTTTTTGCATGTATACTTTTGGATTCTACCTGATTCTCTTGAGGAATAGGGATATGGGTGATAGCTGTATATTACACAAATCTTGAACTCTGGTCATCTGAAAAGTTACCCACTGGTGGTGGGGAGGAGGGGTCTGGTTGGATACAGCATTTAATTACCTACTCATAGCTTCAAATTTCCATATTAATTTATCTAATAAAATATATTCTTCAGTCGTCTGATACAGAAATTGTGACATGTTAAACCATTTTACAATGCAAATTATGCAGAGAAGCATGCTGAGTATCATTGCTGTTCAGCAGTCAGTAAAAATTAATAAGTGTGTCAGATTCCTTGCTATAGTAGGCAGTTATGAAGTATAATATACACATTAATAAGGTTTTACACCAGAGTTAATACTTCAGTCATGCTATAATGTGATCTATTAAATGTATATTCCTAATGCCACAAAAAGACAGACTATCACTTATCTTAGAAAAGACCAATTAGTATGCAATTGTGGGCATGCTGGTGAATTTACTCAAAGTATTATTAATCTACAGGGTATTAGTGTAAAATTATTCTGAGAAAAAATGGTTTCTTCCATTTCATAGGATTATTTTAGTAGCTTTGTTTGAGTTGGGCACTACTAAAATTTAACTTTTCTCCACAAGAAGTGTCATTCCCCTAATAACCTGTTATTCAAACACATGTTTCCTTCTAAACGCTTAAAATGTGGGATTCTGTCAACAATGGATGCAACAATGTGCTACACTGCATTGTTTGTTTTAAAAGTGCTCAAATGTAATTACCCATGTGATAATGTACTCCATTAAATAGTTTAACATGGCTCACTGGCTGTTGAAAAACCAACATAATAAAATGAATATGGTCCCCTTGATTAAGTATTATTGTGAAGGCTTAAGACTGTTAAACAAATAGGTGAATTGTTTTCAATCCTCTGCTTTTAAAAATATAAATGTTTAGAAGTGGTTAGTGCTTTTAAAAGTACATTCCAAAGATGATTAGCTTCTCATTTGTGATACTTTGAGATATTCAGCTAGTAAAAATGTTCAAAGCAACTGTTTACACGTTTGTGTTCTAAACTGAATTTTGCAGTATCTTGACAAATTTAGTTTTCCATCTGCATGTCATTGGAGTAAAAAAATAAAGATGTCTGTACGCACTGTTGTTATTCCAGTAACTCTAATTGACCATTTCTCTGACGGAGGTTGTTTTGTGAATTAAATAATGAAAGTTTTTTTTCCAACAATAGTTTTAGTTAGCTCTCAAACTCAACTTGTCTGCAGTGCTTGTCAGCATGGCTGGGTCATTAGTCATCCATGTTTGAGTGATGCCTTGAGGCTGTGCGTCCAGTCCTCCTTAAACACCATTTCAGATACAAATGTATATGCACTATACTGACTTGGGTCAGAGTTCTGCTTGATTGGCTCTTGAGGTAAGCTTCTCTGTCTCCAAACTGCATGTAATTGTCTTTGTATTGCAGGGTTAAACTTGGCTGTGATAAATGGTGAAGAAAAAGCTTAGTTTCCCTCCACAATTTACAGCTATTGCATTGGAGTCACTTCTCTGATACAGTATGTGCTTGGCCAAATATGTAGTACTCAGCTGGATTTCATTAAAATGTATTGGAAAGAGCCATTTGGTAACTGGTTAAGTGAAAACAGAAAAAATGTCAATTGGCCTTGGCATTACAGTATTGTTCATATTTATAGATACATAATTTTTATTGAAAATTAGATTTGCAATTTGGTTCTTAAATTGGTTATTGTAGCCACCCAGAAATTTGTAATGCTTTCATAAAATGCTAACCCAGTTGAGTTTTATTTTCCTTCTTGGCAGAATGGTGGTGTAAATAAATATATGGCAGTGAAGAATGGCAGTAGTTCAAAATGTTTATTTGAAAAGACTGTAAATCTGTGCAGCTATAATTTTTAGCATTACTCAAAATAGCAACAATGTTTAAATGTCTCCAATTTATTGCACAGGTGTAATGGGTTTAACACATTATTACATTTGGGTGTAAGTAAGGAAAAACCTCTGGTCATAGGTTCTCTTGCAGTCCATTTAATGTGAAGATAATGCGAACAAGGATTTGAATGTCTTAAAACATTTGTAGAGCACATTTTGTAGAATGGTTGTTATGTTTGTTAAGTCAAAGTGATATGTGAAGGCAAAAGTTTTGGATAATTTTAGCAGAGAATGTTAATGAAATAGAAAAATTGTGTTTGAGAAAAACTATTTCCATCAGTGTATAGTTCTCAGCATGCTAAGTGCTCCAGACTCTGATTTCTTATCCTTCTACCATGGATAGCTTGGTAATTACTTGTCGGTAATGCTTGAGTAATGATTGCAGCATGGTGGTGCACTGTATGAAACAAGGAACATGAGTAATTAAAAGTGTTTTGATTTTCAGCCAGTGTTTAATATTTTATAGAAATGTTGAAATACTTCCTGCAGTGTTTCCTGCCATTGTGATGTTGGTTTAAATGTTGCTGGTTATTGTGGCTAAAAGAGCTGAATGATGTGTACGGAGGAAGTCTTAATTGAGGCCGAAAAATGGTGAAGCAGAATTGCACCTATTTTGTTCTAGCTTCTGACCAGTGGAAGAATTTACTTTTTTTGGAGATATGATCCTTCATTTTGGATGTTTTAATTTTTGTACTGAAAAATGTGTAATGGTTGTAAAATTAAAACTATCTTTTGAGATTACCTGCATTCTATCTTCAGCAGCAGTTGTGCTTGTTGGAGTTACTTAAACTCTTGTATGTACTTTACGATTAAGAGAAATGAAAATTTATCACATTATCCTGCTAAATTCAAACAAAATTATGAAATAACTGCCTCTATTAAAAAAAAGTAATTGTTTAATAATACTTGGAGCTAGATGGCGCATATGTGCAAACATCATTCAGAGTGCATAGCACTCTGCTTGAAGACTCGAGTGATCTGACTTGCATTTTATTTTGTTAATAGATTACTTGAATGATCCAGTTGTATTTTGCTTTAGATTCCAGGAGTTTAGTCACCAGCTTAAGTATTTGCACTCTTGTACTTTTAGTATGTAGCATCCTAGATTTGTTTGAAAGAATTAACTTATTGAAGACCAGAAATGAAATGGAGGTCTGTAAAATGAGAGGCTGCAGGATTTGTACTTACTTTTAATGAATGACACATCATGAAGTATTAAAAATGTATTGCAGATGAAGTCAATGCAGAGTGTACTTATAAATGTTTAATAACTGTGGTTGGTAAGCAAATGGTAGATCTTATTTTTTTTTTAAATCTGAAAGTGAAACACGGGTATTCATAGGAACAAAGAATGAATTGATGATTGTTGACTCATTGGAATCTTTGCCATATGTGATTTAATATTGACAAGAAAATTTGGTTTGTTAGATATACTTCTCACTCAAAGTGCTCGTAAACCAGGGTAGTTTCAGATTCCATACTTTCATAAAGAGATGAATAGCTAATGCAACAACCTTGTGGAGACTGTTTATGTAAAGTATGAATCTTGCAAATGCAATTTTACATGGAAACGAGTTGACTGGTGATACAACATTGGATAACAATGATAAATTGCTTCCATGTGTTGGTGATATTTACATATGGTGTTTAATGTGGATATCACAATAAGGGATATAATTTAGAAGAATGAAATGAACTTGACTGAATTTTTTTAGGGCAAGAAAAAGCATCAATGATGCAAAAATGGTTATATTGTTTCGAGAGAAGAATATTCTTGAAACAAGAATTCTCATGGGTTCTCAACATATTGTGTGGCCTGTTTTTTTAATGAGAAAGCCAAGTTATAATTTGGAAAAGAAATTCAAATAAGAACAACTTGCAGTGATGGGAGCAATAGCATCATACATTTAGATATATTCCAGTGTTAATTTAGTTATAATAAGAGACTGGATAGTCCGGAATTGTTTTCCTTGAAGTGAAGAAGGGTAAGCGGGAACATTATTTAGGTTTATAAAACCATGATGGGGGTGGTTGTCGACTTTTTCTCAGAATAAGGGAGTCTAACTCATGAGGAACAAGGTCAAAGGTGAGAGGAAAAAGATTTAAAGAGAACTAAGGGGCATGTTTTTTTCCCCCACACAGGATGATAGGCATGTGGAACAATCCACCAGAGAAATTTACAATCTATTTAGACAGGTACTTTGATAGGAAAGGATTTGAAGGATACGAGACACATGTGATTGGCTCCAATCAGAATGGAGGAGTTGGGCTGAAGGACCTGTTTCTGTGCTCTAAAATGCTATGACATTGCTCTCTGATTATTTATCCCTTCTATCTTGGTTATTGCAAGGTAGTTTTGTAAAAATTGCTATAAACAACAGCAACCACTGAGGGGATTTGACCTCCACTGTATTTCTTGATGTTTCTCCAGGTTTGCAAGCAACTAGTATAAACCAGAGTCATACCACATAATGTCAGGAAAAGGCCATTATCTCTTGTTCATTTATCTCATGGCTATTGCATCCCAATGGTCTGAGTCACAAGACCATGCTTCAAATTTATGCACTAATTTAGATTGAAGTCAAAATAGATTTCTACTTTAAGAATCGTAGAGTTCTATCACATGGAAACTGGCCTTTAGGCCCATCTTTTCCACATCAACCACGCTAGTCCTAGTTGCCTGCATTCAGCCCATATCCTTTAAAATCCTTCCTATCTGAGCACCTGGCTAAATCTCATTTAAACATTAAAATTGTCCTAGCATTTACTGTTTGTAGCTTGTTCCATGTGCTCACCACCCTCTTTGTGAAGAATGTATCCCTAAGGTCTCTTTTAAACATTTCCCATCTTTCCTTAATTTATGTCCTCTAGTTTTAAGATCTCCAACCTTGGAAAAAGATTGATTATTTATCTCAATAATACCCCTCAGTATTTTATTTAAATAATTTTATACAACTTCTCCACTCAACAATGGGCTAGATTGATCAGTACCTCAGCCATGCTTCATGGTAGTATCCTCTGCTAACGCCATGGTCTTGTTCATCTTTTGTGCCTCTGCAGCTCTCAATGACTTTGAGGTTGTACTACCAATCAACCACAGACAGAGAATCGTGATTAATAGGCTTTAATCACCTTAAAGTGTCAGCACAGCTAGCATGTTGTTGGCTTGGTTCCAAGGTGGTTATTGAGGGAGGGTTTTGGACTTGATAGTCTTTATAGGAATATCTGGGAGGGAGGAGACTCAGGTTCAGGGGGTGGGCCAGTTCATAGAGTACACATATATACACACACATTGAGGTAGCACCACATTGGTCTTTTGCTGTGACCATTCAACTTTCTGTGTAGGCCTCGGGTATATAGCCTGACCAATCTGTTAACTCTATCAGAAATTTTAAGTATTTCCAAATGCCTCTAATATTTAAATAATCCTTTAAGATAATTTTAATTAAATTAGAAAATATTTATTTAAAGTACAATAACATTAATAGGAAACAAATAATAGTGGAAATTGGCATTCAAGGAAATGGGCCTGGCCAAAGTGTTCCAGAATTGGCAAGTGTAAAGGTGAGGGGTCAGATATGAATTATTGCTGAATCTAGTGCAAATCCAGCTCGTGTGCTCTAATGGTCACTCAAGTCAACTTTGATTTTATCTGGAGATCAAAAATGGATCATGGCTTTAGACATATGAGGTGTGTAAATCTCCAGAGGATTTGTTGGGAAAATATTTTCACCAAGGCCTGCATTGGCTATCTTTCAGTGTGGTTGCATGAAGTGCAACTAGATGCTTTGTTCTTGGAATAGTGAAGAATGGTTTTAGATCCTGTGAAGTGTTCTGTTCTCCTGTCTCATGCAGATTTGGCTATCATCACTGGAAAAAAAATTGCAGAAGAAGACCTGTGACGACAGGTCAATCAATGTTCAGTCTGAATGGATAGTTTCTTGAAGTAGACTGTCAGTGTTATTTGGCAGAACATCACCTGAACTTGCCTGACTGCATTGACCAAGGAAGTCTGCAAAGACAAGTAGGGTGTTTTGATGAGATGCATTCTGCATCACTGCCTAATGTTTGAAGAACGTTCGTAGGGTTATTCCCAAGGATACACATGAAGACAAACATCAGTAGTTGCTGGAAGATTATCAGGTTTTTGAAAGATGCTGTTCTTTCTGCCCAAAGATAACTATTTTTTCAACTTAATCAATACATTTGCAGCCAAAACTTGCAGACTGCCACATTCAATATCAGGACTATGTTCTGAGGGATGCACTGAAGATTTGTGCAGTTACTGCAATGCACTGTAAATGTCAATGTAAGAATGTATTGTCCTATGGAAAAAATTGACCCAAGCCATCAGCCCAGCAATTTAGTGAACACTATGGACTCTGAGTCTGTGGACTAAACAGGAGATCAGATGTTCTCTGACCCAAGGTGTTTTTTGACTTCTGTGATGCAATGCTATCAGCACTGTCTGCTCCAGGTGGACATGTGTGGTGTAATTCCCGTTATTCACAAACTGAACTGTTCACACATGCTGTCTTGCTATCTATTCTTTATTAATATACTCCATTATTTTGGCAAGACAAGACCATGCCAATAGCAGTTTCAGACAAATAAAAAGAGTGGCTTCATGGTGAAGCAGCAGCACATAATTATGTACTGAATTGCAGGATTGCTAAATGATGCAGTGACCAACATTACACCTTTAAGCTCGGTCACATAGCAATAACTAATTTTGTATTTGTGACATTGAAAAGAACAATAGAGTAGCAGCTCCCTGAATGTCTCCATCCTTGATTTTTGATGATGAATTCTAACGAGTGAATGTAGAAGACAGAGCTTGAAGTACTTGCAGACAGAATTTTCGATTGATTAAATGTAGCAAACTCTCATTTTTAAATATTTTATTTGTTTTCACAGACTTACAAAAGCCAATAAACAAAGCCATAAGCATACCCAAAGTCTGTATTTGTCCCTAACTCTGATCTTAATATCTCTGCGATCAGCGAAGTCAAACTTCAGTTAAATCAACTCGCTCCATGTGATAGCAAGAAATGCTGAGAACACTGTATACAGCAAAGCCAATGTTTATGAGGATATTCAATTTTGGTTCAGAATGAGCCATCCCACCAGCCAAGCTATTCTAGCAATGTGGAAAATTGCTCAAATTGCAGGACAAATCCAATCTTTATCTCTGAGGCAATAAAGGGTGCCATGAACAATGCCAGTGTTGCTTCAGTCCTTAATCAAGCATAATTTGCTTATCAACATCCCATTGGCTCCAAACCTCATCACTCTTTGATTCAACTTAGACAGTAGATTGAAATTTCAAAAGTGAGCATAACTTCTTCATAAGAATGGAACACCAAGTGTGATATCAAGAAGCCTTTGTAAAGTTAATGCGAATTAGAGGCAATCTCACAACTGGTACAGAGCATGCAGCTGTTGGAGGTCAATCATTTATTCTCATTACTTTATTGTTAAGTGTTCTTCAGGGCTTAGTCAATGTCTTTTGCTCCATCATAAGATAAGAAGTGAAATGCTTGCTGTCAGCAATTTGCAACTAAAGCTTGCAGACTTCCCCCATTGAAGATCTAGGACCATGTCCTAAGGGATGTATTAAAGGTGAGTGCAGTTGCTGCAATGCACTGTGTCAATGTAAGAATGTATTCTGTTATGGGGGGGGGGGGGGAAATAAACCTAAGCCTTTAGCCCAGCAATTTAGAAAGCAGAGTTTAACTTGCAAGTCCTCCAGAGAATGAAGTTGCAGAATGAGACTGGAGATGCTGACATCTGGAGAGAAAAAACGAACCTGCACTGGAAGGGTTTGGTGGGTCAAGCAGCATCCGTGGAGGCAAAAGGATGTAATTTCAGGTTGAGATGTAGCATCAAAACAAAAAGGGAAGTATATAGCTGTATAAAGGTTCAGGCAGCATGGGATAGTCTGGACCATGACAGATGTAGCCAAATATTGTGGGAATGATATATGGAGGGAACCAGGTATATGGAGGATAGGAGAAGTGAAAAAGGGGAAAGAAAACCTGGTGGACAGGAAGAGAATATCAGGAGTGTAAAACGTCTGAAAAGAAGACAAAGATTTCTGAAGAATGAGTGACCTATATTAAACATAGAAAATTGGGTACTTGACCCCATGGTTCAACATCAGATTTCTCAAAGCTTGTTCAAGTTTGCCACATGTATCAAGGTACAGTGAAAAGTTTGTTTTGCAAGCATTCCAGCTAGTCAACACGTACACGGTACAAAGTGCAGACTCGAAAAGAGATCCAGTGAAACAGAGCAAAGGCAACATTTTTTTTAATTGGAATGAAATTCTGGAGTCTGGAAAGAAACTGCCTTTGAATCTCCATTGGAAAATATATAAATTTGAAATATGATGGAGTGTTTACTGCTTCCCTGAATGAGTGCAACTCCTGGAACACTCCACAAGTTCAACATTATACAGGGAAATCATGTATTAAACAAGGCCAGTCATTGAATTTTTTTGTCCCTCCAGCATAATTTTCTCTATTTGTATTGTGCATTAAAGGAATGGGTGGTTATGCCATTGAGGGGCCTGGTGATCTACAATACTCCTGTTATTTTTTCTTTACCTCAAGTGCAACACTTCACAAACTCATGACTTCTACAAGGACCAGGATAGTAGTCATGAGGGAGTGCTAAATACCTGTACAACCACAGTATCTAGATTTGAAAATACAAGATTGATCCTTCAGTGTTGTGTTTTTTTTTAATTCTGGCAGCAATCACACAGGACCCTGTCCCTAGGTGTGCTGTGTTGATTCTGGAAGGTAATTGACCACATCTTTCCAAAGACCATTGAGAATGGCTAGTTAATGCTTTCATCACTCATGATGCCCACTTCATGCTAATAATAAAATATCAGATTGAGTTCCTAAATTTGTAATGTAGAGTATTCATGGTACATTTACCTTAGAAGTTAAATTAGATTGTCTATTGGTTATGAATTAATTTGTTCGTTTTACTACTGAAAACTTGGATTAAGTTTGATATTTTAGTTTACACAAAAATGCTAGAGAAACTCAGCAAGACATCCATGATGAGCTCATCAACTTTATCCTTTTTGCTATGCCTGCCTTTTTGGCTAAATGGTGCAATCCATGCTACAAGCTTACTTGGCAAGGCTTATCAACTCTTTCTTCAATACATTGACAACCACATAGGGGTTGCTTTATGCACCCATGTAGAGTTCATCAACTTTATACACATCACGACTGAACAGCAGCTGCAGATTTTCTGGTTTCACATCAAGTTTCATATTATTCTTTTAATGTTTTACATATATAGACTCGATGAAAAACACATTGAATTCAGAAGATCTTTCACAGAGTATATACTTGTTCATTAATTTTTAAATTTCTAGTAATTTTCCATTGTCCTTTTCCATTCCTATATAGGAATAGAATTATAAAATGGTATTATCTGGAATCAGGCTTTTCAACCCAATAAGTCTGCTCGTTTGAATGATCGTTAGTTACATATTTGATGTCCATCTACTTGTTTTCTTTAAATATTTGTAAAAATGCTTCCCATTATTTTAATCTAATGGGGATTCATCTCCTACTTCAGTTTGCATGTTGAGGGTGAGGATTAGACTGGTTTCATTTAAGATGATAACCATTCCACTGCCACAATCTGTGAAATAACAAAGCTTTGATGGTGGAAGTAATTTCTTTTAATATATTTAAGAGCTAAGTTCAGAACTCTTAAGTATTAAAAACACAATGCTGGAGAAACTCAGCAGGTCAAACAGTGTCCTTTAGCAAAGTTAAAGATGCATAACTGCTGTTTCGGGCTTCGTCCCTTCAAAATGGTGATGGGGAGGAACACATTCCCACAGGCAGGAGGTAATTGGTGTAAAAACACAGAAATGCTGGAGGAACTGGTCTTTTCAGCATCTATAGGAGACAAAGATATTTTGCCATCATTTCGGGCCTGAGCCCTTTTTCAAGAAGGTAATTGGTGGATAAAGGAGGGAGGAAGGGTTCACCAGCAAGCAGGGGAGGTAGGGATGTGAATGGAGAGGGAAGGGATTTAGAGCTGGAGGAAAGAAGAAAGAGGAAATGGGAAGGGAAGAACAGGAAGTGGACTACCAGAAACCAGAAGTCAATATTAATGCCATTTGGTTGGAGAGTGCCCAGGTGGAAAATTAAGTATTGCTCCTCCATTTTACAGGTGGTCTTGGTTTGACAGTCCATGAGTGCTTGGGGCGCAGGTTGTAGGCCACATGAGGACACATTTTGCCCTCTCCTCCCTTCTCTGCCTTCTGTAGGGACTGCTCCCTCTATGACTCCCTTATCCACTCATTCCTTCCTATTAATTGCCCCCTTGGCACCTTCCTCTGTGTCTGCAAGAAATGCTCCACTTGCACCAACATCACCTCCCTCACCACCATTTGGGGCCCCAAATAGTCCTTTCAAATGAAGCAATACTTCATTTCTGGATCTGTGAGAGTCATCTATTGTATCCAGTGCTCATGCTGCGACCTTCTCTATATTGGAGAGACTGGTTGCAGACTGGGAGATTGCTCTGTCTGCATCAGTGACGTGGATCTCCCAGTGGCCAACTATTTCAATTCTGCACCCCACTCCCATGCTTAGATGTTTGTCCATGGCCTCATTCTGTCAAACCAAGACTACTCATAAATTGAGGGGCAACACTTAAATTTGGCCTACTCCCCTTCTCCCTCCCTTCCCATTCCCTCCATCTTTCATTCAGCTCTCCAGTCCCTTCCCTCTCTATTCACAGAGCCATCCCCCTCCCACTGCTTGCTGGTGTGCTCTCCCTCCCTTATCCATCTATTACCTCCTGCCTGTAGGACAGCTCCTCTTCCTGCCCCTACTTTTCACTATTTTGTTCAGGCACCTGCATACATTTTGTCCATGCTTTGATGAAAGACTCAAGCTGGAAACTTTGGTTATGTATCTATCTTTGCTACATAAAGTATGCTGTTTAACCAGCTGAGTTTCTCTGGCATTGTAACTTTAATTCAATCATTGTTCCTGCAGACTTTCATGCTTTACTCATACTCTATGTATTATTTGGAATAGTGAATTTGAAACAAAAATGCAACTGGCTGTTTGTTTGAAGCTTACAATGTTTGCATTCATTATTGTACCCCAGTTTATCTATGAAAACCAAATTGAATATTTGGGTTGCCTGCTTGGATACCAACAAAAAAAAAATGCTGGGAAGTCAAAAAAGCTTGTTACAGTTTTGTTTCAGGATTCAAAAGCAGTTACCTTACCATTTAAAATTATGAACTAAACCACACAATAATCTGGGCAAACAGTGAAGAAATGTATTTTTGGCGCAGAGTCAATTCAAACCATTAGAGCAGAGACAAATGGCTGGTTTTCTTGAAAAGAGAGTGAAAGTTTTAACAAGATTTTGAAGCAATCTTTCAAATCCTCTTTAAACCTTGGAGTGCACATGTTAATCCATTTGAAGAACTAAAGCTTTATCACGTTAGTCTTCTGATGAAAGCATTAGGTTGGCACATGTGAGCCTAAGATAATCAGGCAAATTTCTATGTATAGAACTCTTATGTACTCCACCTCCGAGTTCCAAATGGAGTGGAAATATCTGACATCTTTTTAAAATTACCCCGTTTAAGTTTGCGACATATTGAAACTATAATCAGTCCAATAAGGTTTTATGGTTTTACAAAGAAATGTTTTTATACAATTCCGGTTAGAATAGGCACAGTCAGATGGAAATGGCAAATGGAGTTATTCCCATCTTTTCAACTTAACAGTGTAGGATTTTGTGTGCTGTTCAATTTTCTGTTGGACATTGAAGGGGTTTATCCTTTGTTGAGGGATATCTGTGCACGTCCATGCATTTTTCCTTCATAATTTGCTATTATTTCTTTCTTTTACCCAGTTTATGATTAAATGTTGTCATATAGATCATGTAGTTCAATGTACTTGGTTGGAATTTTTACCCCTGTTAAATTTCTGGTACCTTCTATTCTGGATAATATTTTGTCACATGGCCAAGCAAAGACTCCAGAAATGTTATGAAAAGAAGTTGAATGGTTGCTGTGTTGTTTCAGTTCTGAAGTATTTAAAGTATTAAATAACTAACAGAATGTGATAGGCATGAGTTCAGTACCAGTGTGGTTATTGGGAAAAAAAAGATGGAATTAGGCTTGAACATTAACTGAAACACTGGATGTTGTTTATCAAGAGTTTGGAAGTAAATGCAGATAGATTTTTCTGTTATCTGTTGTTGCATGGAGGTAAAACAATTCAGATAACTTGAATCATTTTAAAATCATTCAGTACTGCCTTTGGTTTAAGCAGCAATTGAAATCCCATCATATAAAAGAAACAAATAGTACAATCTCTTAATTGACTTGTTGATCCATCATTTATACTTTTCAATCTCAGGATTTCTAACTGCTTCTTGCAAAGTTCCTGTTAACACAATTTTATTAGCCAATCAACTGGAGTTGAGTTGTGACTTGCATCCAACAGTATCAGCAAACAAAGTCTATCTACTCAGCAAGATGAATGTATTTAAAGAGTTAATTGTAGTCACTGTGAACTGCACCAAATAGAAACATAGAGCAAAACTATACTATTGGATGGAACAGCAAAGAATTTGAGCTTAATAGTTGCTTTCAATCTGCCTTGTAAAATAGGGTTAACCGGGCAATTTGCCCGGTTAGCGACCCACTCATAAGGCAGCATGAAAGGGTCCGACCCGGTCAGTGTTGTCCAAAGTCAATTGGGTCCCTGCCCTATCTCAGAGGAAGTCAGGGAACCTGTTTAAACTTACCCAGGACTCATCGACTGGCAGCTTGAACAGCAAAATAGCTGACCCAGTTACTCCTGTGATGTTAATGCTTGCGCACTGGTGTCACGGGAAACCCTGTCTGAAGTATCTGGGGGGAGAGAGGGGTCCCTGCCAGGGCCCAGGGTGGAGAAGTGAAGGGGGGGTGAAAGGTCGCTGCCTCAAGGGGGAGAGATGGGGAGCCACAATTGTGGGGAGTGAGGTTAATGTCGTGGGGGGGTGCCACGATCAGCGGGAGAAGGGTTGGCATCCGGGTGGGGGATGAGTGAGAGCGCGATTGACAGTAGGAGGGAGACTAACAGCTGGTGGGGGAGATGAGTTTGCATGATGCGTCACTTACCGCCTCATCATGGGGTCGGGATCCCTCCTAAATTGCCGGGTTGGTGATTTAATTGCCCCAACTTATTGCACCTGGGTCCCAGGAGGGCTACCCAGATGCTGCAGCTTAAAAGCACCTGCTGACTAGTCACCACTTACTTGGGCTGGAAGTGGAGGATTGAATTAAAATGGGCCTTTGCCCCAGGGAGGCCTCCACTGAGGCATGGCAGGCACTCTGTGGCAAATTATAGAGGCCCTGTGATCAGAATAACAGCAGAATTATAATTTATTGTTGTGAACAAGTCACAAATTCATTGTTTTGCTGCAGCATCAATAGTGCAAACGTTCATAGAAACCAACTTAGAAAAATAAATTTAAAAAGTGCATGAAAATTCAAAGTAAGGCGGTGTTTGTGGTTCATTGATCATTCAGGAATCTGATGGTAGCAGGAAAGAAGCTGTCCTTGTGCTGCTGAGTGCTCGTCTTTAGGTCCTTACACCTTTTTGCCAATAGTAGTAGAATGAATAGGATGTGGCCTGGGTGGTAAGGGTCCTTGAGGATAGAGGCTGCTTTCTTAAGACACCACCTCTTGTAGATGTCCTCGATGGAGTGAAGTCTGGTGCCCATAATGTCACCGGCCAAGTTAACAACCATCTGGAATTTTTTCTTGTCCTGAGCATTGGGGGCTCTGTACCAGACAGTGATGCAACCAGCCAGAATGCACTCAATGATGCACCTGAAAAAATTTTCAAGAGACCATGATTACATACTGAATCTCCTCCAACACCTTTCAAAGAATAGCTGCTCAAACCTTCGTGATTACATCAACATGGAGGCTCCAGAACAGATCTTTGGAGTTGTTGACTCCCAGGAATTTGAAGTTCTTGACCTTCTGAGGTCTGCTTCATGTTCTCCTGACTTCCTCCTAAAGTTCACAATCATCTCCTTGGTTTTGCTAACATTGAGTGCAAGGATGTAACGAGCTCATCCATCTCCCTCATGTACACTTCCTCATTGCCGTTTGTGATTCTGCCGACAACTGTGGCGTCATTGACAAATTTGTAGATAGCATTGGAATTGTGCCTGGTCACACATTCATGGGTGTATAATGAATAGAGCAGTGAGCTGAGCATGCATCCTTGTAATAAAAGGCAAGGCAGGAGGAAGAGTCATACCTAAACTATCCAGGTTTCCAAACGTCTCTATTATTTATATACATTTAAATATTATTACATTTGTTAAAATAATTAAGATTAATTTGTTTAGACTGATTAAAATAATTTAAAAACATTTAAATCATAATGATGTTGTTGAAATGAAATATGTTATAAAAGAAAAAATAAACTACCTTTCCTGTTGGCAACCTCCCATCAAATGAATAAGGACTCCTTTTCTATATCAGGTTTGACAGGAACTGAGTTGCAGAGGTGGATTCCCCAGCATAATTGGCTCCTCAGTTAGAGCTGGAGGTTACGTAAATCTAGAATTTGCTTACCTGGGTTCCATAAATAGGCTGTGTCCTTTCTTCACTAAAATACAATGTATAGAAAGTTGGTAATTAATACAATGTATATTCTCAAAACCAGTTTCTATCTCTTACACCAGCTCAATGTATGAGCCTGACTAACAGGGAAATTTGCCAAACCTCTCTGTTCTGCCTTAGAATAGAAGAGCCATGATGCGTGATCTTCCAATTGGCATTATTTTCTGTGTTTGCCTGAAGTGGCTTGATGGCATCATTGTGTGACAGTCTTAATTCATAATCAAAAATATATTCTAGAATTGGTTTATCGAGAAGTTGAATGATTCTTTGTATTTTACTATGTTATTTGTATACAGGTATAAACTGCTTTACGAAACTAGTGTTCTTCTGGAACCTTTTGTCAGCCAAAATGGCATGAAGCGATTAGCATTGATTTCTGTGGGAAAATTTTTTGAGCATTCCCAGACCCAAAAAATAACCCACCAAATTACCCACAAAACCTAAAATAACACAAACATTTATTAAAAGCAGGAATGATATGATAAATACATAGCCTATAAAGTAGAAATTTACTTTTGAACCTTTTAATGCACTTTGGTCAGATTCCCCCTTCCCCAGTGTCACTGCTGCCATCCCGGGCATACAAGGAATGCACAGCTGTTTCTTCTACGATTGGTACACTCAGTCTATGGTTGGGGGCGGGGGAGGAGGGTGACACCATGAATTACCACACTGGGTGACACCAACCCTAGAAACACCACTCGCTGGGAGGTACAGGAGTCTGGGATGTAGGAGAAAGAGGAAGAGGGTCATCTATCTATTGATATCTCATCGTAGTTCCCAGGGAAGGAGCTGCTTGGGGTGCATGCGCATCTTCAGGATGTGTGGACAGCCTCTATAACAGCTTGCTGCTTTCATACAAGCGAACACACCATTCTTTGTCAGTGAATCTGCATGCAATGAGTATTCATAAAACAGGGTATACCTGTATAAGGAAGAACTACACTGGATATAATATTCATTGATTAAATGAAGATGTAGGTTTGATTTAGTTGTATTATAAAAATTTAATGTAGTTAGAGATAAATTATTGCAGATGTTGTATTGTGATAGTTTTTAAAATGTATTAATTTATAATGACAGCATTGTAGGATATAGTTTAATGCTAGAGCTAACTGTAGGCATTTCTGGAGAATGGATTGTATATTTCAAAGACTCACACAATCGTTTCAATGTGGCAAGAGACCCTTTCCCCATGGGATGAAAGGGTTGTTGCACCAAAAGATACTTTATTTTTCTTTTTAAAATATTGTGATTGGTTTTCAGTAGTAATAAGTTTGTACAATACAATTATGGAATGTGCTACAGAAAAAAAGCACTGCAAGAATTTTCATAATAAGAAAAAAATGGACATAATAAATTTTAAATTTTTCAAACCTCTGACCCTAAACAAGGCTGAAAGTTAATGTTGATGAAACAAAGTAGCTCACTCTGAGGTGGGACAACAGTGCCAAAATTCTGTATTAACACGGAACCTAGAGATTATGGTAATAGTCCACAAGCGGGCCCCATAACATTTGGTATCTAATGTTTGAATCATCAATTGCATATCTAATTATTTTCAAATTTAAGCAGGACTTTACCATCTTTTAGCCATTGTGTACGAATAGGTGGGGTATTATCTTTCCACAATCAAACTAGCATGTCTGACCAGCAACGAAGTAAAAGATAAAATGCAACATTTTATAGGAGTTAGGAAAACATAGTCTTAGTTCCAAACAGGGCAACTAAAGGATTTGGTTCTAATTTTAAATTGAGAATCACCTGCTAATGTTGAAAATTTTTTATCTCTAATATTTTTCAAAACTGGGGCATGACCAGAACATATGAATTAGAGAGCATCACCTATTTTGCATTGGTCACAACAAGGATTTTTATCTGAGTAAAAACAAGATAATTGGAGTTTAGACATGTGGGCCTTATGAACCACTTTGATTTGCAGCAGACAATGGTGAGCACACAGAGATAGAGTTAATCAGTTTGAAAATAGAATCCCAAACTTCATTGGACAGCGAAAGATTCAAATTCTGCTCCCGGGAATTCTAAATTTAAACTAAAGGGGCATGCCTTAGACCAGTTAATTTGTCATAAATAACATTAACCCTTTATCAAAAGGTTGTAATCCAAAAAATGTATCAAGAATATTCACTTCAGGAGCTCTAGGAAATTTGGGGATCTGAGATTGAATAAAATGCCTGATTTGTAAATACCTGGAAAATAAATGAATGTGTGGTAACTTGAATTTTCCAGCCAATTGTTCAAAAGATGCAAAACTATTATCAATAAAAAGGTTTTTAAAGCATTTAATACCCAATCTATACCAATCATTAAAAACAGAATCCTGCAAAGAAGGCTGAAAAAGATGATTGGACATAGTAGGGCTTGCAAGAGAAAAGCCCTGAAATCCAAAATAGCTTCTAAATTGTACCCATGTTCTCAAACTATATTTAACAACCAGATTGTCAATGAAATTATATGAAACAAGAGAAAGAGAGGACCCAAGAAATGCTATGATGGAAACATTTTTGGAAGGAATTTAATTCTATTTCTACCCAAGCAGATGTTCTACTCGATTATGAAATTGTAACAAGAACATAAGGTTACGTATATTGACCACCCAATAATAAAATCTGAAATCTTTTGAAAATGAGCTTTATTTAATGGGGGGGGGGGGGGCGGTGGCTCTTTCCTTGCCATTTGCTATCAGCAAATGGAGTGAGTCAAAGAACAATTTAGGAATAAAAGTTGATATAGACTAGAAGAGATACAAAAATTTAGATAGAATGTTCATAGATAAAGGAGACCATGTTATTAAAGATGCTTTTGATTCTTCATAATTGTAATGCCAAGATAAGTAAATTGATCTTCAACATCTTAAAAGTAAAATTAGAATAAGTAAGGAAGAATTTAAAGGGAAAATTTCACTTATGCAGATTTAACTTGTATCCTGAAAATTAACTAAATTGAGAAATTAAGAATAGTATGTAAAGTACAGTATCAGGGTTTGATATGAAAAGCAAAAGGTCATATGCATAAAGATAAACTTTATGCTCAGTTCCCTTCCTATTGATCCCTGAAATACCTCTGCACTGACGAAATGCAATTGCTAGAGACTCCAAGGTCAAACCAAAAAATAATGAACTTTAAGGACAGCCTTGTCGGGTACCCCATTGGAAAGTGAGAGGTTTTGATTGTTGTAAGTTAGTAAGAATTGACGCAGCAGGATGTGAATATAATAATTTAATCAATGTAATAAAACATGGTCCAAAATTAAATTATTCCAAGATTGTAAATAGATAATCCCACTCCACCTGATAAATACTTTTTCTGCAACTAACAAGAAAACACATTCTGGCACTGCAGTGAGAGGTGAATACAAAATACCCAATAAGCGATGTACATTAAAATAAGAAGAATGATTTTTAATAAAACTAGTCTGTTTTTCCACAATAATTGATGATAAAATGTTCTCTAACCGATGAGCCCAAACCTTCATATGGATATCCCCTTTTTTTGCAATGAAGGATACATAAGCTTCATTAAAAGATGGTGGAAGATTGCTCTATTTAAATGAATTAGTTAACACAGAACTTAATTGGGATACAAGCAATTTGGAAAAGGATTTGGAAAAACTCTGCAGGATACCCATCTGGATCTGGAGTTTTACCTGACTGTAATGGAGTTAGCAAAAATAATTTAATCTTGTGAGAGATTCTTCCAAACTTAAACAATTATTCCTGAAAGTGTTGGAATATTTAAATGGTCTTAAAAAAAAACCTCATCATAAAACTGTTCTTGTTAATAGACTCAGAGGTATAGAGCCTCGAATAGAATTCCCTGAATGTTTCATTTAGTTTAGAATGGTCTGTGGTAATATTATCATCATCCATTCAGTTCTTAGTACAGTTACATGCCTCTTAGCAGCAATTCCTTTCAATTGATTGGCCAATAGCTTGTCAGATTTTTCACCATAAAAATAAAATAGAAATTTGATATTTAATTGGGTAGGTTGAAAGAGGATCAAATTTAGTTTGAAGTTCAACTCTCCTTTCATATAATTCCAGATCTTTAACATGTGCATATTGTTGTTCAATTTGTTTAATCTGATTAACTAAATCTAAGATTTCTTTATTAGCCTTTATATCAGCAGTATAATAAATAATTTTCGCTCTAAGATGAGCTTTCAATGTGTCCCAAGCATTCAAACTGGAAATAGTTGATGAGGAATTTGTATTAAAGAAAAAAAAAATCTGCTCCTCCATAAATTTTGAAAATACATTGTCTGAAAGTAAAGTAAAATTAAAATACCAGTCTTTTTATAGGAGGGAGATCTGGAAAATAACAGGAGCATGGTCAGATATGAATACTATGATATTCACATGATTGGGACAATGAATTCTACTGATTATCTATTAAGAAATAATCAATCCACATATATAATATAAAATGAACAGGAGCCAAAAAAAAAGGTTCTCTCCTATTGGGGTTAAAAATGCTATACATCTGAGATACCAAAATTTGATTTATATATATAAAAAAAAAACAAATAATGATTTCCAGAAGCAGATTTGCTCAAAGTAGCAGGTTTAGAGGATGAAGGATCCAAAACAGGGTCTAACCAACAGTTAAAATCTTTTTTCCCACCTCCAGTCCAGCATCAACGAGTAAAGACTCAAGTCTGGTAGAGTTGTAAAAAAACAAAATCAAAAAATCCTTCATAATCAACATTTGGGCATAAACATTAACAAAAACTACCATTTTATTATATAATTTGCCTGTAATGATAATGTATTGACAATTTTTTTATCTGATATAACATTATGATGCACAAAAGGAATGTTTTGATAAATTAAAATAGAGACCCTTTGGCCTTTCCATCTTGATATTAGACAGTTATCACAGCTGCAAATATGTGTTTCCTGTAAGAAAACAATCTCAAGATCCCAGTTGTTTAACATGTGCAAAGACCTTCCTTCACTTAATTGGACCATTTAAACTTTTATCATTCCAAGAGAAAACTGATACGATTACTCGTGTTTTAAAATTAATTCATGCCTGATTTTCTTTATAATATTATCACCAAATTCCAGATGGCTACCTTGAAATTGAGCAGTAACCCACCTTACACAACTTAAAGCTTTGATAACCTTGCAAACCCAGTGCCCTAAATCAAAATACCCACCCTCCTTCCCAAACAACCAGAATCAGAAAATTGCTGTCTTGAGCAGCACTGAGTCCCAAAAAGAAATTTCAACCCCCAAAATTCTTCTGCTGTAATTTCTAATTGTAGCTCCTTTTTTCAAAAGTTATTATTGTTTCCAAACAATATAAACTTGTATTTAAAGCTACAATCAAAGTGAAAGACAAGAAATTTCATTAAAGATTCACACTCAAGTCTCTAATGCATGCACATGAATATTCGAACACCCTTTACCACAATCAGCTATAAAATAAAATGCATGCTTAACAGCTTAATGTCCCAAGTATTTATAAGGAAGAAAGTATCCGAAATAACAGAAAAGGTGTGCCAATAATACTAAAAGAGCAATGAATGTATAAATCTCCATCTATTTCCCTGTAACACTATTAATCATCATCTTCCAGTCCATAAAGCAGCATTTCATCATTTTTTTCATTGCACGCCACATAAACAACTTCACATCCCTGATATCAATATCCCTTTAATGTCATGTGATTACATTTCACTGATTAAGCAGTGCAGCACTTCATCAAAAGCTTTCTGGAAGTTCACTTACATCAATTTGACCGCATCAACTTTATCTGTAAATTAATCCAGAAATTCCATCAAATTGGTTAAACACTTCACTGCACCAACTCATCCCACCCACCAATAACCCATTCTATTTCATTACCATCACATGAAGTCAGTTTCAATGCTTTTCATTCATTTTGAAAATGTATACTTCCATATATCAAGATGGTGAGCCTTGAAGTATTTAATTTTCACAATGAAATTAAAGCGGTTGCATCAAAAATGAAATTTTGGATCACAGAAATAAATCTTGAGTAAACAAACAAAACATATGAAGCTGGAATCTAACTGGTGGAATATACTTCCAATTCAACTGGAATTTAGATGATGATTTCTAATCAACAGAAAGAAGGGGGTCATTAATTGAGTCGGTGCAATGTTGGTTTTGATGACTGAAAGGAGTGTGGCTCAGTCCCATACTTTAAAAATCTAAGAAAAATTTGTAGAGTTAAAACTAAAGCAAGTATTTTTTTAAGTCGAAAGCAGCTCTGATTAATGATTCACAAACAGTTTACAATTTAAATAATCAAATTTAGTCTCAATGACCAATATATTAGGTCCTTCATTTTCTGATGAGCATTAAAATGGAAAAATACATTTTTATTTTTTAAAACCCATCCATATAACTGAATATTGAATGCAGAAAAAACAGCCCAATAAAATACTGCATTATATTGAGAGCTAATTTCAAAGTGAAAGGTTTAAAAAAAAACCCAACAAATTAAATCTGTTTTAACCAATAGTTTAAACCACGGTCAAGTTTGAGGAGTGGAACTTTAGAAAAGTGGATGAAGAGATTTATCAGTGATTTCAAGAGCTGAATGATTTCAATTAATTGGAAATAACAGAATGTGTGTCCCTGGAACAGAGGAGTTTTGTAAGAAGACATGATAGAGAAGGGTAAAATCATGAACAGCAGAGATTAAACTTCTTACTGGAATGATCAAGGAGAAGGTAACAACATGTAGGAAAATGCTTGAACAACTATTAAAAATATAGGAAATATTATCTAAACCTGTGGTTCTAGGATATATTGCCAGAGGTTATGATAATGGGAGATTAAATAATGATGTTCAAAAAAAACATGATGCTATTAGGTATTTGGAAGGAAAGAATTTACACAGTGAAAGGGAGATGGCCAGAAGTAGAATTAACTTGTTTGCTATGGTGTGGAATGGTGCATACTCACAAGAATGTAAGTAAAGAGACATTGGCCCTTCAAACATAACCTGCCATTTAACATGATCAAGGCTGATGTTTGCTGACCCCCCCCCCCCACCCCTGAGTCCTCTTCTCTGCCATTTGTCCAGACCCCTCTGTTGCTTGATCTAACGAATATTTAGCCTCTTTCACTTCAAATTATTCTAATGCAATGGTTCTCAACTATTTTCTTTCCACTCACATACCACTTTAAGGGATCCCTATGCCATAGGTGCACTGTGATTAGTAAGGGATTGCTTAAATTGTTATGCAAGTAGGAAGGGAAGGTTGAGAATCACTGCACTAGATCCAATTGTTACTGAAATATTTTGCTTGAGAAAACTTGTCATTGTGGACCATTTCTTTTGCATCTATGAAACTGTGCACATAACGAGTCAATTAGGTGGTTTTCAACCTTCTTTCCATTCACATACCACCTTAAAAAATCCCTTACTAATCACAAAGTACTTATGGCATAGGGAATACTTAAAGTGGTATGTGAGTGGAAAGAAAAAGGTTGAGAACCACTGATTAATGATTCAGCTTGCACCACCTGCTGAAATAGAAAATTCCAGAGATTCGTCACCCTCTACCAGAAGAAATTTCTACACACTTCAGTTTTATATGACTAGCTCTTTACATGCAGTTTTTCCCCCTTCTCCCACCAATTAAAACATCCAAACATCTACCCTGTCAACACACTTAGGAGCTTGCATGTTTAAATAAGGTTATCCCAAGTTCTTCTAAATTAAAAGGAAGATGGGACAAAACCACTAAGTATCTCTTGGTGTGACAACCTCCAGCTGGCTATTGCATGAATTAACAGCAGTAGTTAGGTGCTCCTGTTTTTTAAAAATATTTCTTCCATTCATTCATTTCTAACGTTTCAACCAAAGTGCTTTTCCCCCTGGTTACATATCATTGCCAATTATTTTAAATGGCTATGAGGAGTGTAAATCTGGAAAAAAAAAAAATGACAAAGGAGGAAGAGACAGTTGCTCTAACAGTGGACTCCATTTCTGGTCATTTAAACAAGAATCCATGGGAAATGACAGAAACAATTAAAGAAAGTCATTGTGGTTAAATCTGCTCTTGAAAAATTTTTGGAATTGTTATCATTATTGATGTTCATTTTGGGTCTGTGGAGCGAGGCTTGGAAACGGTCAATGATCGTGTGGATAAACTATCTTTGCTTGGGACTGTCTGCTAGCAACTTTAAATTAACTTCGAAAGTTATTGACTTGGAGAGCAGGAGCAGAAGACAAAATATTTGAATTTTGGGCTTGGCTGAAAATATAGAATCTGGTCAATAGACCAACTGATTTTTAGAGATGCTTTTGCAAGTATTTGGAAAGAAGTTCTTTCATTCTAAGCTTGAGGTTGACAGAGCACACTGTTCTGATTCCCAATCCAGCTCCAGGTTCGGTTATTCTTTGGTTTAATTCGTGAAGCATGTTGAAAAGGAACTCTTCAATATCGTGAACAACAGATCATATTTGTAGATGATGAATCTGCGTTTAGAATATAAAGAAGTCATGGCTGAATTGTACAAGAAAGATTTCAAGCCTGCTTTGTTATATCCAGCAGGCCTTTAAATCACATCCTTTAATGGTCACAATAAGTTTTTGAGTTCGGTAGAGGAAGCACCAAGATTCTTGGAAGATTTGCTTTCAGCATCAAATCTTGTATGAACCGTTACTTGGTTTTTGAAGTTTTGTTTTCTTGATTCGGCGAAGTTCGGTTGCTCCCTCCATTTTGTTATGCTACAGCAGCTCTGCAATATTACACATTCATTTATACTGTTGCTGAGACATGTGCATACAAATTCACATCATGTAAATGAATCTTGTGTACTGTAACTTTGACTCAGAGCATCAATCCTAATATAAGACCACCAATGCAGGAAGGAGGCCATTCGAATGCCCCCCAGGTCTCTGTTCAAAGTTTATGGGCCCCTCTCCCTGTGAAGTAGTCAAGTTTTGATTTCTTCCTTACTTCTATCTTTCCCACTATAGTTTTTAAAAAAAACATTAAAAATATATTTGCTACATGAGGTAAAAAGAAAGCAAGGCTTTCAATGTGTTGTGGCCTCCTGAGGGGCTGTAGGCCCTCATTGAGAATGACTGTCTTCGAGCTACATTCTGAAGTCTCTCATTATGATGTTAGAATGAAGAAATGGGCCTTTTTTTTTATGATTTCAAAGGGCAGTGACAATCTTGACCTCTATTCAAAATTGTATTGGTAATTTTATCCAATCATTGATATCATCTTGTCCAATCATTTAATGTGGTGAAAAGTCAGATGCAAGTTTGTGAATATTGATTGAAAGTGCTTCTTAGAAATTTGTGCTTTGATACAGACTTGATTGTACTGTGGGTTAAATTGATTTCAATTGATAAATCTCGTGCCTGCCATCAGACTTCCAGATGTCAACCAATCCTCTGTTCTATGTAATTTTTCTTAAGCTTTTTAAAAAGTGTAACATAGAATAATGCTTGCTTCATTGCTAATGGTCATCTGATGTTTTTGTCCTTAAATTGAATTCAAGCCTTTAATCTATATCTTGTACTTTGAATTTTATTTTGTTTTTTAAGATTTCTTGGTCTTGCACATTATTTTTCAAGGTTTTGAAACAATGGGGCTGGTTAACTATTCAAAACTCTTTAATAATCTCAAGATGCAACTGAAATAGCAACTGTGTACAGACATCCAAGCATGGTACAATCCAGTCACGTTGGATTTAAACCTGTATAAACAGTTACTAGTAGTGTTATCTCAACGAAGGACTACAATATGCAATCCGCCATTCCTTGTCTAACGTGGGCATGGCTCAGATGCTATCTACAATATACAATATTCCCGATCCCAATGTAGTGCATACCTCAGCAACAACTCATCCACTGTTGTTCACAGTTCACGACCTGGAATGATATCTCTCTCTCAAGAGAGAGCATGCATGTCTTTGAGTCACTGGTAGGATGGCATTGCTGAAGTTTGTTTCAGCTGTGAAAGCTTGAGGGTGTGGTCCCTACTCCATGTACTCTAATCCCTCCAGGAGGGTCATGGCTTCATGGATGGTTTTCCCGGTGGATGGTCTTCTAAAGTTGGAGTGTGTGATGGAGACTAAATAGCCTGTCAAGGCACCAGTCACTCTCATGTTCTCAGGGAAATGGACTCGTGGGTGCCCATGAAAAGTGCCCACTCTCTGGTAACCCTGGTCCCCTTGCTTATGGTGTGCCATTGCAGCTGGCAGTATAGGTACCACCATTCAAGAAGGGTAGGGGAATCTGGCCTGCACTGCAGTCACTACCTGTTCCCATAGTGTGGTGGCACCACTGACCCCTTCTGGTGGCACCTGCAAGGCATTGTAAATCATCTGGTGTTCAGACTGACCGCCCAGGGCGTTCACTCCAGATGAGAAGGCAGACATTGGGGAGCCCCTTGCTCAATAGCTGTAGCAGCCATGTGGCTAGGTGTTCGCTCAGTTGCTGTATTTTAATTAGCTTACAAGCTGCCTATATGCCTTTCATCTCTATTGGTCGCTTACACTTGGGTAGTTTGTGCTGCCTCCTGTAGTGCATAACAGAGATGCTGGAGGTATTGTATCTCCCAATCTTTCTGGACACTCTGTTGGCCTAATTCTATAATTTCCCATTGGTGTCTCAGGAGAAACCCCATAAGCCAAAGCACCTCCCCCTCCAGTCTCAGGAAATCCACATTGTGCACAGTTGTCTTCTCCCTATGTTGGTTTAAATAGTCAGCCCAATCTACCGATCTTCCATGGTTCCACTCTTATACCACCTTAACTCAACCAAGGACTAAAATATGCAACATGCCATTCCTTGTCTAAAGTGGGTATGGCTCAGATTCTGTCCACAATATACAACAACCTCCAATTCCTACATAGTTCACACTTCACTAACGACTCCTTCAACATTTTCCACAGTTTGTGATCTGGAATGGAGCTGGGTTCATCTCAGGGCTGAAAAGCAAAAGAGAAAGTGCAACTCCATGTGGTGAACTTCATAGTTCAGTAAGATGGAGGGTCTGGACCAGTTAATCACTTTGGTGGGTGGAGTCCAACTTTGATTGGCAGGTGATGAGTCTTCCAACAAGGTTCCAGGCAGAGAAGTCACGTGACCCTCCACAATCCACATTCCTACCAGGTTCCAGATGGAGAGGCCACATGATCCTCCACAATACACACTCTCATCAGGTTCCAGTCAGAGGGGTCACCTGACCCTCCACAATCCATACTACAGATCTATATTTGAAATGAAGGGGAAGAATGAAAATAGAAAAGAAATGGGCAGAGCAATTAATGTTGATTGTAAAACAAATGGCATATTGAGTTCCATGGGCAGCAAAGTTTTTAGGCAGAAGGTGGAGTCTGTTCCTTAAGCTGGCATTGAATAATTTTAAGGGATTATTGTTTTTCATGTAAGATTTAAAGAAAAACCGGAATAAAAATGTGAAATATATCTGTCACATTTACTCTTGCCAGCATCTGCAGGTGTGCTTCTCCACTGCTATATTGAGCAAATTGGTTCATCTGAAAGTTGTGCTTTTACACAAATAGCTATTGATTTATTCTAGATGCTTTGGCTCATTAGATGTGATGTATTCCAAATGGATTCTCTGGGGGAGTAAACCAATGCTACTTTCTACGAGAACATGAAAATAGTTTTTGATGAATAATGAGCTCAATATTGCGTTCAATTCTTGTATTTCTATAAATGCTCACTCCATATTCTCTTTCGGGGAATAAAATGGGGAACTCTGTGAGTGCATATGATTTAAAGTCAAAGAGGATTACATAAGATGAATGGGAACACAAGAGCCTCCAGATACTGTAATCAATATCTGATTAGCTGTAGAAACAGTGCAGCATTGGAGATCCTCCAGTTGTTTGTTTTTGTTGTTACAATAGTTACACTTCGTCTGGAATTCACTGTGTTGATGGTGAAGCCAACAACATTCATTGTTATTTATGTGTAAACAGGTGACTGTATCAGTTTTAGATGATAATGCAGTAAAACTAAAACACAAGTTCCGAAATCGCTAACTCTATCTGGAAGAGGAGGACTTTTCAGTGTGAAGGTCTGTTAAAGTCCAGTTTGAAAACAAGGCCACAGTCCCAACTAAATCTGATGTGGTTGGACATAAGAGCAGAAGAATTAAGAACAGAATGAAAGGAGCAGGTGTAGGTCATCTGGGCCTTAGAGCCTGCTCTGCTATTCAATAGATTCATGGCTGATCTGGCTGTGGATTCGGGTCTATGTCCTCTTGCACTCTCTATTACTCTTAATTCTGCTATTTAAATACATTTAATGAAGTAGCTTCTTTTTGCTTTATTGAAAAGATCATTCTTTAAATTTACTGCACCCTGGGAGAATCATTTCCTTTTTAATACCCACCCCCCAAATCTTGAGACTCCTCATTAAAGTCACACATGTCATTAGAAACAACCTCCCTGCTTCTATCTTCTCTTTCTTTCATGATTTTATAAGTTTCTAAGATTTCCCCCCCACCCATCCTTCTGAACCAAAATGGGTATCATCCGAGGCCATTCAATCTTTCAATTAGGAGGTCTGAAGCACGATGGACATGGCTGTGTTGGGTACTGCCTGGAGCCTTCTGCATTTCTGGACACTTGAATTACCAGATTAGACAGTGAGGCAACCAGTTGGTATACTTTTCACAGCGCACCCATAGAAGTTGAAAAGAGTATCTGATGAAATGCCAAATTTCCTCGGGCATTTTAGAAAGTTGAGGTGTTGATGTTTCTTCTTTCTCAAGGATAGCATGTTGTTAGCATGAGCCAGTGGGCCTGTTTCAATGCCATGAGTTATAACTCTCAGGAGAACAGAATTATACACAGTGGTCCAGGTGGGTCTCATCAGCAACCTGTAGAGTTGCTGCAGAATGTCTCCTTTTATATTCATTGCTTCATCAATGAAGGGGCATGATCCCTTGGCCATCCCTTCTTCGGATCCACAAAAGGCTCCTTGGTCTTGTTGATGTTGAGAGCAATGCTCCACCATTGATTGCCAGTAAGAAGTATGTACAATATTGCTTAATGGCATGGAACTTTACTCATTGTACAATATGTTTCTGATTGTTGAAGGTGCCTTATTATTTCAACCTAAATACTCAAAGAATTCTCGAAGGTTCAGAGCCAAATATTGCAATAATTAATCATGAATTTATTAATGTGCAGGACATCCATCAAGTTTATAGGATTAGGGGTTACAATAAGTTGGGAATAATCAGATATTGCTGTGGATTTGTGTTGTGGGTTATTTCATTTATTTTCATGGATCTGGGCATTATTGGCAAACCGAACAATTATTGCCCATCTCCAAGTGAACATGAGATGATGGTGATGGCCTGCTACTTTAAACTGTTGCATTCCTTCTGGTTAAGGTATCCCATAATGCTATCTGGAAGGAATTCCAGGATTCAGACTCACTAATGATGTTTCCAAGTCAGTACATGTTAAACTCAAGGTTAAACACATGCTGCACCATTCCTTCTTTGTGCTTGAGCTTGTAGGTTCGGGAGATGATGTTGGAGCAACTTGGCTGATAAATTCTAGATTAATGCAATGAAATTAAGTGGGCTGCTATGACCTCGATAATGTTGAGCCGCTCATTCAGGCAAATGTGGTGAGTGAATGGTTGGGGAGAGGTCAAGGTGAGGGGTATTCTATCACAATCATGGCTTTTTTTCCTGTTGATGGTGGAGAATCTTGGAGTATCAGGCGAGTCATTTGACTTTGAATTCCCAGCTACTGGCCTGCTTATCATGAGATCTTGTGGTGAAACCACTTGTGTATGTAAATACCTTAACCTTGTTTGTGTGACCCTGCTCTCACTGGTCGGCTCGTGATTCCTCCCCTTTATTCCCCATAAAGGGTGGCATGTCACAACCCTGCCCCCATTACGAATCAGGGTCAGTGTGAGCCAGCAACTCAAGAGATGCTGTCCATCTCTTGCAAATAAAAGCCTTCAGTTCCAGTCTTTTGGTTAATTGATCGTGCATCAATTTTATTAGCAAGATTTTTGCTTCCTCGAAACTTGGACAAGTATTTTACATTGGATCATCTGGAAATTGACGCGAGAGAACCAGAAGCTTCGCTCTCTGGCATTGCTGCTTCGAAAGATTCCTCACAGCCTCTGCAGACGCGATCCAGGATGACGAAGACAAATTCCATTTACTGCTCTCATACATTGGGCACAGAGTCTACTAGATAGTCCGGCACTGCCAAACTTGCAGAGATGCCATGGACATCCTAAAAGAACGGCATGTTGTTAGCATGTGAATGAGGTCTGTGTGTGGCATGTTCTCCATTTGCATAGGCAGCGACCCGAGGAGACATTCAATGACTTTGTCAGGGCCTGCAGGAGCTTGTAAGGGATTGTAACTGCCAAGCTGTGAGAAACGCCTGTGTAGTGGGCGCCTGCTCCGACTATGTAAAGCAAAGGCTACTTGAACAGAAATAATTGAGCCTACCTCAAACCATTGAGCTGGCAAATACCCTAGAAGGGGCCATCCACAATGCTAGGTCGTTCTCCAGTGAGCACGCGGCCAATTTGTGGGGAACACGGACGCTGCCATCTTGGGAGGCAGGATCGCACACCTCCCTCCCATTCTGACCTGACTTCGGCTGCCATTAGTAAACGCCCAATATGTTATTTCTGGGGCAGGGCAAACACCTGAGGAAACGCTGCCCTGCCAAGGATGCCACCTGCACCAAATGCTGGAAAAAGGGACATTTGCGAAGGTCTGTAAGTCAAAGTAAAGCCCCAAGCCTAGTAGCGCCGTGCGAGAACAGGGACTGCACTTCTGGAGAATGGGGAAACACGTGCACTATGGAGACCACTGACCACTATGATGTCACCTCTGGCTATGACGTCACCTCTGGCAATGACATCACATCTGCTTTTTCCTTCTTCCCTTCCAGCAAGTGATGGGGCCATGTGCGAGCCATGGGGGCCGCCATCATGACTGCCTTTCTTGTTGGACAACTAGAAGACAATGGAACCCATTGAATGATGAACTGATGCTGGCATCAGTAACCCTGTATCAACGCTGACCGCATCAACTCTCCAGGGGTACAATGAGCGTCCAGGTAAACGGCCACCCCACCACATGCCTATTTGACAGTGGAAGCACTGAGAGCTTCATTCATCCTTACACTGTTCAGCAATACTCCTTGGAAGTGGAGCCCGTGGAATACAGCGGATCCCTTGCCTCACAAACCAAATTGACAAAAGTTCATGGGAGCTGCACAGTAACCCTCCCAGTCTAAGGCACAGTGTACACTGACATTACACTCCTTGTTCTGCCACAGATCTGGGCACCCATCCTCCTGGGGTTGGACTTTCAATGTAAGTTAGAGTGTCACTTTGGAGTATGATGGACCCCAACCCACCCCCCCCCACACAGTCTGTAACAAGCAATTTGTGAACCGCCCGCTGCCCCCATATCACATGGTTGATCAGCAGCCCCATGCCAGATCATCACGCCTGACGTAGCCTCTCCACGGTCCAGATTCCTGCCCACCCTGTTTTCTAATCTTATCTCTGACTGTAAAAGCCTGTCGCCACTAAAAGTCAGTGATACAGGTCCGACAACAGGGTGTTCATTAAGTCAGAGGTGTGGGGGTAATAGAACAAAGTACGAGACCCTGAAGAGCCCAGGTAGTAGTAGTAAAGAACAGGGAGAAAGACCGGATGGTAATAAGTTACTCCCAGATCATCAACAGGTTCACATGGTTAGATGCCTGCCCCCTTGCCTCACATCGCTGACATGGTAAATCCAATCACACAATACAGGGTATTCTCAACCATCGACCTTAAGTCAGCATACCACCAGCTTCCCTTTCGCCCTGAGGACCGCCAGAACACTGCCTTTGGAGGCAGGTGGCTGACTGTATCACTTCCATATACTTCCCTTTGGGGGGGTCAAGAATAGAGTGTCAAAAGGGAGATGGATTGGATGGTGGACAAACACAGATTACAGGCCACCTTCCTATACCTTGACAACGTTACTGTCTCCGGCCATGACCAGCAGGACTATGACAGGAACCTCTAGAAATTTCTCCATAATGTGAAGCACCTTAACCTGACATATAACACATGGAAAGTGTGTCTTCAGGACACGTTGCCTGACGGTACTAGGCTGTGTGGTGGAGAATGGAGTCGTCAGCCCTGACTGCATGCGCCCACTGTTAGAACTTCTGTTAGCCCTTGTCGGCAGAACCCACGAGGCATTCAACAGAATCAAAGCCAACACTGCAAAGGCCAAGATGCATGCAGTGGATGAATCCACGCTGTTTCAGGTGGAGAACAATGCATTGGACTTTGCACTGGTCACCACACTCAACCAGGTGGGCAGGCCCATAGCATTTTTTTTTTCAGGCACTCCTCCACGCTATCCGGTCCCTACTGTATACACTTGCTGTATACCAACAAGACACTTCATGAGAGACTCTTTACATTCCCCAGGAATAACCCTACCTACCTGGCTGATGTTCCCTGGGCCAGTACTACTATGGAAACGTAAGGTCCGACCCACTGGTTGAGAGGATCCAGCTGCTCCACGCCAACCCACACCTTTGTGGCATTCACAGTCAGATGCAAGGACACAGTATCCATTCGGGACCCGGCAGCATCTGGACACCCCCCACCCCACCCAGCCATTGTCAGGTGCCTCCCCTCCCCTCTAGCTCTTCAGGGCCTCAGATCCATACTCCCACCTCCTCGGCCAACCTGCCAACTGGTACACATTGCCCATCCCCCGGCTCAGTCAAGCACCTCAGCTGGATTGACCAAGAAGTGGCTGCCGCAACTGACGGGGCCACCACACCACCGGAGGTACGTCGGTCACAGGGCCAAAGGAGGCTGCTGGACAGACTGAACTTATGAGGGTGCCAGACTGCACCACACTCCCACCAGGACTTCTTTTTAAAAGAGGGGGTGAATGTGGTGAAACCACTTGTGTACGTAAATAACTTGACCTTGTATGTTCAACCCTGCTCTCACTGGCCGGCTCATGACTCCTCCCCTTTATTCCCCATAAAGGCTGTCTTGCCACAACCCTGACCCCAGTTCGAGTCTGGGTCAGTGTGAGGCAGCAACTCAAGATGCTGTCCATCTCTTGCTAATAAAAGCCTTCAGTTCCAGCACTTCAATCTTTTGGTTAATTGATGTGCATCAGATCTCAAGAATTGCATGGTTGATCCAATCAAGTTTCTGGTCTGTGGTGACCGTATAGAATTTAATAGTAACTACACAGCAACAGTAATGATTGAATATCAAGGGTATGAAGTTATAATCTCCATTTTTCTTTTAAAGATGGTCATTGTCATGGCTGCTTCACTTGCAAATGGACTTGAATGTTGAGCAATTATCAGCAAGATCCCTACTTGTGATAGTTGAAAGGTTAAAGCAGCCCAAGATACTGCCCAGATCTACAGTGATAACCACAAGCATCTTCCTTTATATAAAATGTGTCTCGAATCATTGGAATGCTTATTGACTTCCCTTTTTCCCATTGCTCTTGAAATAGTGTCAAGGACAGTCACTTGCATTGCCTCCAGAATTTGGTCCCTCTTGGAATTAATGCTGTGAAGAGGTCTAAAAAACGGCCCTAATGTATCTCGAATTGGACATTAATGAGCAGTTTACTGGTGATTAAGTATTGGTGATTGGTTTAATCATTTTGAGAGTATGCAGATCATGGACTAATTAGCAGGATTGGAATGTGAACTGGACGTCTTCACAAAGTTCCATATTGCAGGATAGAGGCCATTGTTATTGTACTGAAGGAGCTTGGCTTCAGGAACAGCAAGTTCTATGGTGTAAGGCTTCAGTCCCACAGCTGGAAGGTTGTTCGTCTTCATCGCCCTCCAATGATCTCAGTTGTTTCACAATATCACGGAGTAAATTGAATTGATTGAAGGTAAAATTGATCATCTATTCAGCACTTCTGTCTGAATATAGTGGTGAATATCTGTATATTTAATGCTCACATGCTAGACTCCAACATTTTACAGGTTGAGGTTGTTCTTTCGGCTATTTCCCACTCCTTGTAAGTTTTTATTTGTCCACCACTATTCATGTCTACACATGATAGCACTGCAGACAACTGATCTGAACAACTGGTTGAGATGCCTTGACTCTTGTCAGTTCCACGCTATTTAAATAGGCATGTAGTCCTGTGTAGCATATTCTTTAGATCATTTTTTGATATGCCTGATTCTTGGATGATATTGGTATTATCTTCTGCTCTCCTCATTAAAACAAGCTTGATTCCATGATTGAGAGTATGGGTTATATCTCTTTAATCCGACAACGTTGGAACCTGGATATTGCCAGACCACAGAAAATGCTGGAAAACGGAAATTGACTCCTAAGGGAACCCCTATGTAAACATATCTAAGGTAGAATAAAACTTGAAACAGGAAAGAATACTGTGGGCGGCATGCTTAGTGCCACACCTTTTACAGCGCCAGTGATCGGGACTGGTGTTCGAGATCTGTGCTGTCTCTAAGGAGTTTATACTAATGGCAGCAGATTCAAATGAGCCAGACCACAGCACCGGAGAAGAGAGGTACAGCCTGTAATAGAGAAACATGGATTGCTTTTTAAAATAAATTGTATCTTGGCTTGAGCCCTGACACATCTTGCACTTTAAAAATATTGCATATTATTGACTACTTAAAATCACTGCAAAAGATTATAACTGGTGATTTTAAGTACTTAACCTTTTAATTGTGTGATAATTGTTAATTCTAAGCTAAATAGCCTTTCTTGACCAAAAAGGCACAAATTATTTTGTTGAATTTCATTGCTGGGCAATAAATTCTTAGAGATTTAAAACCTTGTCTTTACTTTGTTCTAATCCATTCTTCTCCAAATCCACAAATTCTTTACTTTCTTGTTTACTTTCAACCACTTCATTTCTCTATGACAATTATAATTGTCCTCGGTTTTTCACTTAAGGTAAGTAGTTGACCATACTGCTGTTCACTTTGCAGCTGTGTCTTGTTACTGTTAGCTTGTGCAATTAGCTTGCACTTCCACAAACTTCTGGCACCAATAGTTTGATGAAGGTGCCCAGCTCAAGTAACCTTTGGCCTGTACCTTTGCCATTGCAATCTGCATCCAGTTTATATTAGAAATCTGATGAGCACAGAATGTCCAAACACAAAAGTGAAAGGATTTTTTTTTACCTGACTGAGAAGTCCTATGGCTCATTTGAAAAGTATTTGAATACATTTAAATACATTGGTAAAGGCATTACACCAGCACTATTTTTTAAAAAAAAATATACACAACAAAGTCCCACAAACAGATGAGATGGAGCACTAATTAAAAGATTAAATCTTATTCTGCATGTTGTTCAGGATACTCTAACTTGTTTTGTCTGAATTTTTGTGTTCATCTGAGTGGATGTCAGTTTTGTACCTTGCATGAGAAGGTGCCAACAAAATAACTATCTCATGAATGTAGTGCAGAAACAAAACAGGGCTGTAGCTGGAAATTAGAGTCAAACAAAAATTGTTGGAAGCATTTAACAGGGCCAGATTTTTTAAAAAGAAAGTTATTATTTGGAACTGGAAAAGGCCATTCTGTAGCTCAAGCCTGCTCTTCTATTCAAGACAGAAGCCCCTTTTTCACTGGCTCCTTGTCCCGGGAATTGACAGCCAAGTTGCTGGTTTGGAGTCCAATGGGAAAGCGAATCAATTGGCACACCGGTGTCCAATCATATTATGATGCCGGGGATTGACAGCCTTGACACCCCCCCCCCCCCCCCCACCACATTCCCGGCATCAGTTTTTAAAATTTTTTTTTATTTTTCACACTATAAACCATATTGACCAAGTTACATACAGACATTTTCCTTCTTAAATATATATATATATATATCCC
Source organism: Narcine bancroftii (assembly GCF_036971445.1). Classification (NCBI taxonomy): domain Eukaryota; kingdom Metazoa; phylum Chordata; class Chondrichthyes; order Torpediniformes; family Narcinidae; genus Narcine; species Narcine bancroftii. The sequence goes on along the minus strand of NC_091470.1, from coordinate 245,512,646 downwards.
TCCCTCACCCCTTCCCCATTTATTTGAAGTTCAATCTATAAGATACATTAAGCCCGTTAAACAATGTTGTCACTTAATAAAAATAAACAAGAAATTTTACTGAGTCAGTTCTTTTCATTGTCTTCTCCTTCTGTCATTTTAGGTGGTGGAAGTCCATGGTAGGATTTCTCTATTGTGTTTCATGTATGGCTCCCATATTTGTTCAAATATTGTAATGTTATTTCTTAAATTATATGTTATTTTTTCTAATGGAATACATTTATTCATTTCTATATACCATTGTTGTATTCTCAAGTTGTCTTCTAATTTCCAGGTTGACATAATACATTTTTTTGCTACAGCTAGAGCTATCATAACAATTTTTTTTTGTGCTCCATCCAAATCGAGTCCAAATTCTTTGTTTCTTATATTACTTAGGAGGAAGATCTCTGGGTTATTTGGTATATTGCTTTTTGTGATTTTATTTAATATCTGGTTTAGATCTTCCCAAAATTTTTCCACTTTCTCACGTGTCCAAATTGCATGAATTGTTGTTCCTGTTTCCTTTTTACAGCGAAAACATCTGTCTGATACTGTTGGGTCCCATTTCTTTAACTTTTGAGGTGTGATGCATAGCCTGTGTATCCAGTTATATTGTATCATGCGTAACCTCGTGTTTATTATATTTCTCATAGTTCCGGAGCATAGCTTTTCCCATGTTTCAATCTTTATCTTTATGTTTAGATCTTGTTCCCATTTTTGTTGAGGTTTACCATTTGTTTCCTCGTTCTCCTTTTCTTGCAGTTTGATGTACATGTTTGTTACAAATTTTTAAATTATCATTGTGTCTGTAATCACATATTCAAAATTGCTTCCTTCTGGAAACCTCGGACTGTTTCCCAACTTGTCCTTCAAGTAGGTTTTCAGTAGGTAGTATGCAAACATTGTATCATGAGTTATATTATATTTATCCTTCATTTGTTCAAAGGATAATAATTTATTTCCCAAAAAACAAATTTCTATTCTTTTGATCCCTTTTCTCTCCCTTTCTCTAAAGGAAAGGTTATCTATTGTGAAAGGGATTAGGTGATTTTGCGTCAATATTAGTTTTTGTAGTTGGTAATTTGTTTTATTCCTTTCTGCATGAATCTTCTTCCATATGTTGAGCAGATGATGCAATACTGGTGAATTCCTACGTTGCACCAATTTTTCATCCCATTTATATAGTATATGTTCAGGTATCTTCTCCCCTATTTTATCTAGTTCTAATCTGGTCCAATCTGGTTTTTCCCTTGTTTGATAAAAAATCTGATAGGTATCTTAATTGTGTGGCTCTATAATAATTCTTAAAGTTTGGTAGTTGTAAGCCTCCTTGTTTGTACCATTCTGTTAATTTATCTAGTGCTATCCTCGATTTCCCCCCTTTCCATAAGCATTTCCTTATTATTTTCTTTAACTCCTTGAAGAATTTATTTGTTAGGTGTATTGGTAATGACTGACATTGGTATTGTATCCTTGGGAAAATGTTCATTTTAATACAGTTTATCCTTCCTATCAGTGTTAGTGGTAAGTCTTTCCAATGCTCTAAGTCGTCTTGTAATTTTTTCATTAATGGATAGTAATTGAGTTTATATAGATGGCCGAGGTTTTTATTTAGTTGTATACCTAGGTATTGCATTGCTTGTGTTTGCCATCTAAATGCCGATTCTTTCTTAAACTTTGTGAAATCCGCATTATTCATTGGCATTGCTTCACTTTTATTTGCGTTGATCTTGTACCCCGATACTTCTCCATATTCCTTCAATTTCCTATGTAATTATTTTATTGATATCTCTGGTTCTGACAAGTATACTATAACGTCATCTGCAAATAGACTGATTTTATATTTCTTCTCTTTTATTTTTATCCCTCTTATTTTATTTTCTGTTCTTATCAGTTCTGCTAGTGGTTCTATAGCTAATGCGAACAGTGAGGGAGATAGTGGACATCCCTGCCTTGTTGATCTGCTTAAGTTAAATTGTTTTGATATATATCCATTTAGTGTCACTTTTGCCAATGGCCCCTTATATAATGGTTTAATCCACACATGTCAAACTCTGGCCCGCGGGCCAAATTTGGCCCGCGATATAATTATATTTGGCCCGCAAGATCATTTAAAAAATGTATTAGAGGTGGCCCGTCCTGCAGCAAGAGCCGATGCTGTTTTTTGGTAATGTCACCCCCACCATCCTCCCCCTTCATTGCACATCCTTCCCCATTGTAACACGAGAAATTGTAACACGAGAAATCTGTCGATGTCATCAGTCGGCAAGCCAGTTGGAAGGCTCCCCGCACAACCAGTCATTTCTCCCACCTGTCGAGTGGTGCAGCGGATTGGTGAGCGCCTGTGATTTCCTGTCGGTGCGACGGGCATGGCAGGCTGCGCACGGCCCCCGGGCAGCGCGAGCCCCGCGCAACTGGCACCGGATGGCCCTTCCACAGCGCGAGTGGACTTCTCCCGGTCATCAAGGCCTTCAGCGCTTACACCCGCGCGGTCCCCAGGGACGGCTGGTTCGGCCCTGCACGTGAAGAGAGAGATGGTGGCTGTCCGCAAAGGCTGATCGGCAGCGCGCTGGGCCTGAGTAGGTGGGTAAGCTGGGGTGGTCAGAGGGTGTAGGTGAGGAGTAATGGGCAAGGGAAGTTATGGTGGTGCGAGGGGCAGTTAGAGGGAGGGATGAGTAGAAGGAGGTGTGGATAGGGAAGAGGTAAAAGGGGAGGGGCAGGGTGAGTAGGGGAGGGGTGATTAGAGGGTGAGAGGTGCGTAGAGGGAGGAACAGGTTGAGGGGAGAGGCAGTAGAGGGGCGTGTATAGGATGGGGTGGGTAGAGGCAGAGCGAGTGGAGTGAGGGGTGAGTAGAGGTTGGGTAAAGGACTGGTCAGGTAGAGGGATGGTGGGTCGAGGGTGAATAGGGGCCTAGAGCCTGAGGAGTGAGCAGGAAATGCTGAGTCCTGATGCAGGCCAAAATGGACACAGCCTGTGAATGCTGACTACATCTCCACAGGGACCAAATATGTTTCCCTCAGGTCAAACAAAGGGTGAACTTGAGCTACCTACTCCTGACCTGTAACATTATCCTCCTAAAGTTGTATCCTAAAGTTTAACATTACATATGTTGAAAGAAGAGAAAACATGCAGATGTTGATGAAAATTTTCAATAAATATTTAGTTCGGCCCTCGACTTAGTCCAAGTTTTTAATTTTGGCCCTCCGTGAATTTGAGTTTGACACCCCTGGTTTAATCCAATTAATATATTTCTCTGGTAGGCTGAATTTTTGCAGTACTTTGAATAAATAATTCCATTCTACTCTGTCAAAGGCTTTCTCTGCATCTAAAGCAACCAGTACTGTTGGAGTTTTATTTCCTTCTACTGCATCAATTAAGTTAAATTTACAGATATTGTATGTTGTTCATCTTTTTTTAATAAATCCAGTTTGGTCTAGATTTACTATTTTTGGTACATAGTCGGCCAATCTGTTTGCTAATAGTTTAGCTATTATCTTATAATCTGTGTTAAGTAGAGATATTGGTCTATATGATGCTGGTGCAAGTGGATCTTTCCCTGTCTTTGGTATTACTGTAATTATTGCTGTTTTGCATGAATCTGGTATGCTTTGTGTTTTATCAATCTGGTTGATTACTTCCAGGAGGGGAGGAATTAATAAATCTTTAAATGTT